>NW_017670279.1:0-120021 GCF_001879085.1 Nicotiana attenuata
TACACTGACCTGATTCCTTTATAGCCAAGGATATGTAGGCAACCTCTGAAGCAAGGTTCGGTCAGACGTTTTTCAAATATGCTTCTCATGGAGTGCCAAGCAGGCAAAAATCCCTCGTAATTGCTCATTTATCTTTTGCCCGAAAACCCTTCGTGTCTCCGAGCAAAGAGGGGCAGCTGTGAGCATGTGATTTTTGCCTCGTTTAAATTACTCCTATAGAATCCTTAGAATTAGGATTGTTTCTTTTATTATTTGATTTTTAGGAATTAATTGCATAATTGTCGTGTTTATTTGCATGTGCATTTTTTTAATTTAGCATAATTCATCTAAAAAATATAAATATACGCGTTGCATTGGCATTTAGGACTTAATTTTATATTTTTAGATTAATTAGTAATTAGGGTTTTACGAAAATACAAAAATAAAAAAAAATTGATATTTTGCTTGTATTTTTTTTAAATTTTAGCTTTGAATTTTATTAGTTTTCTTTAAATTGGTAGTTTACTAATAGTTTGATTATTAGTTCTAGTTTAATATAATTAGGTAGGTTAGTTTAATCTTTTAGGTTTAATTTTAGTTTTAATATTTGAAAAATAAACAAAAGAAAAGAATTAAAAGAAGTTGGAAAATTGAAGAGAAAAGGAAAATAAAGAGGTTTCTTTTGCTTCAGATGTTGGGCCTATTTTAATTTTTAACAAAAATCGAGCCCAAACCCCTCAAATCCATTTAAATTCTACCCAGGCCCAATTGTATTACCCAGTCCGGTCCAGCGAATAGCCAAAACGACGTCGTTTTCCTCCAATTAATCTCGCCCGTCTAGGATTGTTGATCCAACGGACGAGAAGTCTCCATCACTTAGTATAAAACTGTCCGAACTGTACCCACCCCCCTTCAGACCCCCACTCTGTCTCTAACCCTTCTAAACCCTAAAGAGACCAGCCGCCCTCACCTCCTCCGTCAACTCCGCCGGCGGCGATGACACAAACTACTCCGATAACTCCCAAATTCACACCATGTCTTCTCCTCCTCGTCCTCATTCTAAATCCAAGTTCTATTTTCTTCAAAACTCGCCCAAACCCCTCGAATCTCCGTTTAAAACCATGAACCCTAGCCGCCGCCTTTGTTCTCTGGTGGCGGCGCCGCCCTCAAACCTCACCAAAATCACACCCCAGGGCCTCTTTGACCTCCTCTTCCCAAATCCTAAACCCAAATCCTTCAAATCCAGTTGTAACCCTTCGAATTTTAGATCTAGGGTTTCGGCCAAAGTTGAACTTGAAGAATTAAGGTTTTATCAGTATTCAATTGGTTCCAAATAATATTATGTGTTTGTTTTGTTAAAGAACAGACATATAATATTATTTAGGGGGTCATATTCGAGGTCAGTCGAGTTTAAGGCCCAAAAAATCAGTGAGTGTTCGTAAACTTCCTTCCTTCGTTATTTGTAGATTTTTTCTTTAATGTGTAGTTTTCTGCCTTGTTTTTTCTTTCGATTCATCTTCAGTATTTCTCTCGTTTTGTTTTAGGATTGATTTAGGGTTCTGATTTGTTCGATTACAGTTTAATTTCGTTCCTGTTATCTGATTTAATTGCCTGTTTAATTTTAACCCTAGGATGCCCTGTTTGCTACTATGTTACATTTGGATAGTGTAATTTCAGTTCTATTTTGATGTTAGTTGTTAGTTTATTGTCTTGTTAGTTTAATAACAAATTTAGCCTGGTAAATTAGAATTAATTTCTAAGTGCTGATCGAATTGGTTTGGTTATAGCTGATCATTCCAACTCCTTAGTTAATTTTGACCAAGGTAAAAGGGGTTGGGTTTAGTTTAACATAGGTTAGTAATTTTAGGATCAATGCAGGGCCAATATAGGTAGATTAAGTCAAGGAATCTTATTGTAACTGAAATTGGAAACCCCTAGAACTTTCTGGATGGGGTTCCAATTAGAAATTCAGGAACTTAGTAGTGTAACTTGGGCAACAAACCAATAAATAAGGGACTAATTAGATAAAAATTTGAAAATAAAAGAGGGACTTAGGTGTAAATGAAAATCTGAAGTCTGCCCTAGGGCTTGGCCTATAAAAGGACATTATTCTTGCCTTTCAAGGCAAGAAACAAAGGGCTAAAAATAGAGTGAACTTGGAGGCGGCTATTCTCTTTTCACTGTTCCATTGAGACATAATTTTGAGCTTTGGAGTTTTTTTTAATAGCTGAAGCAAATCTAAATTTTCATAGATTTCAAAATAGTTTGAGGTTGAATTTATTTGAAATTTCTGGGCCAAGCTGTTTTGGAATCACTGTTCCATTGGTTTCCTACCTTGAGAATTCAATCTTGGACCTGGGATCGATCTGCTGCTATTACTGCTGCTTTCCTCACCTTTTCCTTTGTTTTATCCAGGTATTTCCTTGGCTCATAGTTGAGGTCTGATTGTTGAGCATGAAAGAGTTGAAGTTCTATTAAATGAAGACCTTATTTGAAGTTCAATTTCTCTTCTCTTTACTGTTTCATGCTATGTAATTAGAGTTTAAGTTTCAAATGTAAATTAAGGCCTCCTATTCCTTTGAAATATAGTATGTGAGAATGACTTAGTGCTGTACTTTGCATTCTGTGTCCATAATCAAACATTGGACTTTAATTGCTTGAGCTTATTGTTGGATGCTGCATCAGTGTGTGCCAGTCTTTGTGAGGGTCTGGCTGAGAATCACTCGGATTTGGTTTTTGAAATCCATAGTCAATACTCTAGGGTCATATATCTTGAAATTTGTTTGCATTTTAGATGCAATTAGTTGGTATTTCCATATGATTTGTGTTTAATTAGCTTAAAAATAGAAATATTAACTGTTACAGCATGAAGTTCCGCCTGTTTAAGATTCAGGACTGGAGATGTGATTCTAGCATGATTTGGCATGATTTGGATAGTTGTTAATTATATTAGCAGGCCGATCCTACATGTATGCCATTTGTGTATTGGTTTGAGACGTTAAATATCTATTAACTGAAGAATATATTCCTTCAATATTAATTGTGAAATTGTCTGGTTTTGGGTGTGATTAAAAACTGAATGTTTTCAGGTTCAAATTATTTACGTTTGGGTCCAATTCTCTGCATAGCATGCATTTAAAGTCGCCTATTTTCTTTATGTTTCAAAAGAGTCGAATGCATTTAAGTTTCAAAAGTCTAGAAGATGGAACGGCGGAACCAATTGAGAATGAAGAATTTTTTTTTTTTTTTATGTTTGAGTAGATATAAGTTCAGTGGCCTTTTGTTCAATTGTCATTTGATGGAGTTAGGGTATGTCATACTAGGTAATACAAAATAATTATGGTCTTGTGTTAATTGAGACATATAAATTTGACCAATATTCGTAGCAAGCCTTTAGGGCCGTTTAAAATACGATTATGGTTGCGTATACGTTCGCGTAACATGACCATGGTCCTAAATTAATTTGGAGTATGCGTTCGCGCAACTTCGATCAACCTTCCTTAATAATAAAATAAGTTACAAGTTTTAATTATTTTTAGTCTATATAGTTCATTAAATCACATATGGCCCCCGTAAAAATGTCAAAGCTTAGAAATAAATTGATTAAATTTCGTAGCCTATCTTTTAGGGCCGTTTTAAAATACTAGTGTGGTTGCGTATACGTCCGCGTAACACAATTACACTTTTAAAAATAAAACCGGAGTAAGCGTTCGCGCAACTGCAGCCCAAACTTTCTTAATAATAATAAAGCATTATTAATTGTGGACACGTTCGCGTGACATGATTTTTGACCCGCCAAACAGGCGGGTATACGTACGCGTAACCCGTTTCAAGATAATTTTCTTAATTAAAAGCGGTGAAAGAAGCACAAGCACATTAGGTTCTAAAATCAGTAATTAAGCAATTTTAGTAAGCCAGGTATTATCAAAGCGACCGTGCTAGAACCACGGAACTCGGGAATGCCTAACACCTTCTCCCGGGTTAACAGAATTCCTTACTCGGATTGCTGGTTCGCAGACTATATACAGAGTCATTCTTTTCCTCGATTCGGAATTCTAAACCGGTGACTTAGGACACCGTAAATCTCCCAAGTGGCGACTCTGATTTTAATTAAATATCCCTCTTCATGGGGTGTAGTAAGGAAAAAGGAGGTGTGACAATCATGCCTAGTTTTATGATTATTTATGAAGGCATGCGAACTTGTTCTTGATATGTTGAACTGCTTGAATTATCCTTAGTCATATAGAAATTTCATGAGCACGTATCTTCATGATTATTGTTAAGTCCTTGTGCATCTTTATTCTATTAATTCTTGGACATAAGCATATATACTACATTAGGATACTTAATTTGGACTGATATTGTGGCACGAGAGGCAAGGTCACGCGGTTTAAATACAGTTTCGGCACAGGACATGACGAGCGAATATTTAATTATGAGTGATGCTATTAAGCTCCTCTTTGCGCTTGAATTTAGTACCGTCCCTCCGGAGTCTGGTGATTACCCATGTTACCTTGGGCCTGGGAGCATGGTCCGTACATGAATTTTGCATGGAATCGATATATTGATTTTGTATCGGATTATTATGATACATGAATTTTATATCGAGATACATGGATCTTTTATCGGTATACATGGATCTTGTATCGGGATACATGGATCTTATACCATTTTGAGCATGTCATATTCCTGATTCAGTTAGAAGTATACATTAAAATGCTAACTATTGCATGCTATGTATACATGCTAGATTGGAGACTCGACTCTGTTGATAGAAGCATGCCTTTATAACTTTCTATACTTGAGCAGCGTTAACATTATCTATTTAATTGAAAAGACATGCTTTCGGCCTTTTGACAAATTTATATCTTGATACATATTGATCATGAGGACATTTACCGTTCGACTTCCAGGCTTGTTATTTTTCTCGCATTTGTAAGTATTCAGATACATCTAGCCTAACTACTACTTCTTCGAGGTTATATCTTGATACATATTAATCATGAGGACATTTACCGTTCGACCTCCAGGCTTGTTATTTTTCTCGCATTTGTAAGTATTCAGATACATCTAGCCTAACTACTACTTCTTCGAGGTTAGACTTGATTTTAAGGAATTTAGTTACTTCGTCCTTGATGAAATCATGCTTGATCTCGAACTGGGGTCTCCTTTTCTGCTTGACCGGGTGGAATTTCTGGTCCAGGCTCAACTTGTGAGTAGTGATCTTCGGTGGGATCCCTATCATATCGAGATGGGACCAAGAAAAACAATTTTCGTTAGCTATAAGAAATTGAATAAATTTTTTCCTGAGCTCGGGAGTTAAGCCCGTGCCCAAGTATACCTTTCGATCGGGCAGATGTTCGATCAGTACGACATGCTCCAGCTCTTCGACCGTTGATTTGGCAGCATCAGAATCATCGGGAACTATAAAGGATCGAGGAACCCCGTAATCATCATCTTCGCCAGTCCCCTGCTTGTCCGGCTGAGTCGAGGCTGGCATCGGTGATTGCTATTTGGCTTACTGTTTTGCTTTCGAACCTAGCTCATTTGTCGATGAGAGTGTTGATATCAGAATTACTCCATCAACGGAAAACATCTCCTCTGCGACAGGTTGCTACCCGTAGACCATCTTGATCCCTTCTAGTGTTGGATGTTTTAATACCTGGTGTAGGGTCGAGGGCACATCCCTCATGTTGTGGATCCATGGCCTCACGAACAGGGCGTTGTACCTCATGTCCCCTTCAATCACATAAAACTCGGTCTCCTAGGCGGTTCCGGCTACGTTTACCAGTAACGTTATTTATCACTTAGTAGTTTCGCAAGCCATTTTGAACCCGTTTAGCACTCGGGCCGCAGGCACGATTTGGTCCTATAGGCCAAGTTGCTCTACGACCCTCGATCCGATGATGTTGGTCGAGCTACCTGGATCAACTAACACACGTTTAACTCGAGTTTTATTCATGAGTACAGAAATTACTAGTGCATCATTATGGGGCTACATGATTCCTTCTGCATCTTCGTCGTTGAAAGATAAAGTTCCTTCTAGTGTGTAATCTCGGTCCATTTTTCCCTTGTGATTGATGCTTTGGTACACTTTAACATCGGACCTTGAGGAACATCGACCCATCCGATGATCATATGAATGACATGTTGAGGTTCATTTTGCTCGTTCTGTTTACTGAATCCCTAATCCTGAAATGATTCTTGGCTCAGCCACTTAGAAATTCCCAAAGGTGCCCATTGTTGAATAACCGGGCTACTCTCTTAATTGTCGACAATCCTCCGTTCTATGGCCATGTAAGCCATGATATTTGCATACTTGGTTGGGGATCCCTTTGGGCTGGATTGGTTTGTAAAGGCCGAGGCCACTTGGTATCTTTGATGCGTTCGATAGCCGATACAATGGCAGCTGCATCAATATTAAAGTAGTATAATTGTGGTCCTTCTATAGGTCTGATAGGTCTGTCAAAGCCGTTCTTGCTCATGAGCCCTCGAGAGCTCTGGCCTCGATCACTTCTCCTTTCATTTCGTGCAGAATTATGCCAAGATCCGCTTCTCTTACGATCTCCATTATACGGCTAGTATCTTTCTCTGTTCAACCTCGGTTCTCGGTCAATATCCCTCTTGATTCTATCGACGGGTCTGATAGGATAAACAGACCCAGAAGGAGCCCCGAGTTGATCATCTTCGACCCTTATCTTTGATTGATACCGATTATACACATCGGCCCAAGTAACAGCCAGGTATTCTATCAAATTCTGCTTTAACTAATGTGAAGCCACTGAGCTTCGAATATTGAGTCCTTGGGTGAAAGCTTGAACAACCCAATCATCAGCGACCGGTGGCAAGTCCATCCATTCCATTTGGAATCGAGACACGAATTCTCTAAGCATTTCGTTGTCCTTCTGCCTTACCTTGAAAATGTTCGACTTCCTGGTTTCGACCTTAATGGCCCCGACGTGTGCTTTTACGATAGAATCTGTAAGCATAGCAAATGAATCAATAGAATTAGGTTGTACATTATGGTACCATATCATAGCTCTCTTTGACAGGGTCTCTCCGAATTTCTTTAGCAAGACATATTCGATCTCGTCATCCTCTAGATCATTCCCTTTGATAGAACATATGTATGAGGTGACGTGCTCGTTCAGATCTATCGTTCCATTGTATTTTGACTTGGGAGTCGTGCTCGGGGGAAAGGTTTCTGTACGAAATTTTTGGAGTCCAAACCCTTCAATATTAGTGGTGCCCCCGAGATTTGATCGATTCTGGAGTTGTAAGTTTCCACCTTTTTGTCGTTTGCCTCGATCTTCTTTTCCCGCGACCCAATTCGTTTTGTCAGTTCTTCGAGCATCTTCATGATTGAAGTATTGGTCTCCGATTCTTTCTCGTTCGATTTCCTTGAAACCGATTCGACCCTATGGACAACTTCCTGGTACAGCTCGAGCTCGACCCTACTCGGTGGGTGATTCTAGTTTTGGAGCTGGCTACCGCTTCTTGTTGAGCCTACAACATTTCGAAGATCACTCGCAGGCTGATCCCGCCATCTTCGCCGCCATGTGTGCTTTGAGCGGCTGATCGAACATCCCCATAAACGCTACCCTCGGGATCGACGGCGAAATTTGCATTGATGGCTACATGTGAGCTGACGTAGATTAGATCTACAGCCGGAACTCCGTCGAGGCCAGCCTGGGGTACATCGTTCCCTGGTGCTATGTCATCATTTTCGCCGTGGTGGCCGAAATCATTGTCAATGTGTAGAGATGCTGACTGAGAGTTCGACATTTTGGTCCTAGAATGAAAGATACTCCAAAGAACAAGTGTAAAATAGTGTGTGTTATGAAAGTTTGTACCAGGTAATCACTATTATTCTTAGCTTCACGGTTAGAGCCAAACTGTTTACCCTTAAAATTGGATAACAATTGAATTTATACACGGTTTTAAGGATATGTGATATAACTTGGTATAAATTAAGAAGATGGATTAATATTAAAATTAACAATAAGAAAATAAATACAAACCACACAAATTGAACAGCCTTAGTCTCTGAGTTTGATCACCCTCGAGCCAAGAAACGTATCAACTAATGTTAGAACTGAACAACAAGATGATAAGAACTAGAAATGATCAGTATATTACTTTCTTTGTGCATGTTACCATGTCCTACAAATGATTAGAATCCCCCTTTATATAGTAGGGGTGTTTGAATCTTAGAACAACTCTATACAAGGTAAAAAATCTCATGATTTGCTAATTAATCGGCCTCTTCTTGATATGTGCCGAGATTTTCGCCGTGATATTCGACCGATCGAGGATATTTCGGCTTACCGTTATTTGGCTCGGCAAGTTTCTCTCGATCTTGTTCGGTCTCGATCTTGCTCGGTTTCTTGGTCACAAGCTCGACGATCTAATTTTGCACCTTGGTTCGATATAACTCGAGCTCGAGTTTTGACCTGCCATGTTTCGGCCTCGATCGGTCAAATAATGAACGAACCCGGTTTCGACCGTATACAAATATAAAAGTGTTATTTTTGTTCATTTAGCCAGTTGTTCTCAATCACTATACCAGAATTTTGTGGATTATTATTGCCAAATCATTTGTGCCTCGCAGGTATAAGCTCGAGAGAGCTACATGCTCCTATCATTTTTTTTAAGCTTTACAAAAACAAATTTATGAGCAGCTGCACGACAAATGCTAACAGAAAAAGATGAAAAAGACGCAAATGAAAAAAGTGGTTGTGCTTGCATTCAGTATAGCCTCAGCCCTCAAAGTTGCTTATACTGACCTATCAAAATAAATATCTTACCTAAGCATCTATCAATGTATTTTCTGACCTTTACCTAGCTTCATGAAAAACAGGGGAAAATGAGGTAAATTATGGGTGTGTTGGTATGAAGGAAAAACATGTTTTCCGGAAAAGAAGTCATTTTTTACAATCAAACACCAAAAAATTCTTCCACTAAAAGGGAAAAAATTACAATCTTCGCTCATGTTTTTCGTAGTCCATATGAAATAGTTTCCAACTTCTAGAGAATGTTAGATAGTGTAACAAAGTTTTTTCTGGAAACGGGTTTTTTTAAAAAAAAACCTTTTCTTTCGTACCAAGCACACCCAATTACAAAGAATCCTCAAAAAAGAAAAAAAAAATGGCCATATAGAAGAAAGCTTTTCTTTCAATGACATATTATACATACAAATTTAGGAGAAGAAAGGAGATAATTGATCTACAGTGTACATAAAAAGGGAATACCAAGGACTTTAATTTGATGCCACTTCATCCAATAGGTCTAGTTGCCAGAGGAACAACTTCAGCCAGAGGAGTGGATTGTGGTGTTGGCAATGGAGAAGTTCTACAAACAGGACAAGTTGGATTTAACCTCAGCCATGGATCTACGCATTTTAAGTGGAACAAATGCCCACAATCTGGTAATAGCCTTAACATGTCACTGTTCTTGTAATCTGCCAAACAAATTGAGCAACAAGTCGCCGTTGAATCCTTGTGATTGACCTTAGCTTCTGAATACAACAACTTTGGATAACTCAATAGGGTTTCCTCATCAAGCCCCAGTTCCACCACAACTTCTTGAACGTCCTCGTTGCTATTTTCATTCCTTTGCCTCGTCCTTTGTGGTGGCACAGTGGTTTGATGTCTTGTACAAAAGTAAGATGTCAAGGTGATAGTTGTAATTAATAACAATATCCCTACTGAAACTCCAATGCCATACGCGAATCCACCGATGTTTTGCGACCCTAAGAACCCACCGGTATTTGGATCAGGGCTTATTGCTGTGCTATTCATGATCTTGTTATGTTTGTGATTTTGGTTTGGTTAGCCATGAGGTTAAAACAAAAGGAAATGGTCTAAAGATTCTGAAGTCAGCGGTTTACATATGACAGATTTGATAAAAGGGGGAAGTTTGATTGGAGAAGTTTTAAACAAGGGAGGATGCATTTGGACTTCAACGTAATGAACTTTAAAAATTATACTATGAATGGAAGATATAAAGCAAGAAAAAGGAAAGTGTATTTGAAGAGGTTTCTTGTGAATATATATAGTGCTTTATCCTTGTGAGGTAGGTTGGAGATGTCAACGGTTGCCTCGCTGGCTTTCTATCCTTTTCATGTACGTTTGATTCATGTGAGTAACGTCTTTCTTGGTAGCAAATTATTCAACTTTCTCCACTGGTAGTTACATGTTTTATGAATAAATTATATCGTTGTTTTCTAAGTCGTTATGGTTTATTATATATACTTAAATTTCTGTCTCCCTTTGAAACTTTCTCTATCTTCTTAATGATCCATGTATTGCATTGCACGTTCCATGAACCAAAAGTTTAGCAGGTTGCATATGATGGCTAGCTTATTCTATTTGCTTATAAACTCTAGTTGACATTAATTACAGCTTTCGTTCTTTTAACCCCTACGTGCAATAGGCATAAACGACAAAACGAAGAATATTTCTAAGCGCGATAAGAAAATTAATGATACAAATTGGGAATTCCTTGTCCTGTCAACGAATGGTATAGCTATTAAAGCAAGCAGCATTACCCTTTGGCACATCTTACGCTCATAAGACAAATTAAGAAGTAGGGTGTGTACGAATGATTATTTTGTAATAGTGTTTATTGATGATATATTAAGAAGTCTTGCGATCATGTAAAAGGAATTGGGCCGGGGGAGAATTGTGCCTCGCGATCGTTTGGAGGAGATTCGATATCGCGTAGGTTCATCAGCGTGTACATTGCGGTCGCATGAAGGTGGTAGCAACTACGTAGGAGCCAGGCCAGTTGGCCTTGATGATTGCGTGAACCCAAACACGATCGCATATAAGGAATGATCTACAAGGGTATTTAAGGTCCAAATTTCGGGATTTTACTCATTTTTATCATTTATGAGACATAAACTTTCGGAGGAGGTAATTTTTGAAGAGTTTTAAGTCCAACTTTAGAGGTAAGTAATTCTAACTCGGATTTAACTTAAGATATTGAATAACCATGAATTTTCACTCCTAAATCTAAGGAATTTGAAGAAAGAGAGGGAGTTTTGGCATAAAGAGTAGTTATTTTCTTTTCGGATTTTAAACACCGATTTGAGGTTGAATTTGAAAATAAAGTATATATTTAGACTTCAGAGGTCATGGGCTACCGGATATTGTGTTCAATTTTGGATTCTGGACATGTGGGTCCGCGTTGATTTTTGTTTAATTTTTTTAAATTCTTTAAAGATTAAAAAAAATTGGATTGGAATTGAGTCCTAAAGTATTGATTGAATTCTTTAAGTATTGTTTGGATAGATTTGGGATATCTAGAGGAGAATTTCAAAGGAAAAATATTATTTGAGGGTTGAAGTTGTTTTTGAAGAAGATAAGTCTCTTGTCTAAACTTCTTAAGAGGGAAATCTTTCCAAAAGTTAGACTTGTATGTTACATGCTACATGATTTGAGTGTGGCATATATACAAAGTGACAAGCATATATACGTAAATTAAGACTATACCATGTTTGAGGGTAGTTTTAGGATTCTTTGTACTGTGTTTGGTTAGTGCTCTTCTTGACTTATATTTTATTTGATTGTAATACTACGTGAGCCTATTTATTCATGCTAGATATCATGCTTATGCTAATGGCGTCGTATTTGGGCATGATGAGCTTTTCATGAGATGTTGGTATATTTGATTAGTCGTAGTCATACTATATATCATAAACATAGACACATCCATATCTTTATTGACTATGTCCTTGTGTATCTTATTTATTATCTCTTGAGCATATGCATATATTTTTGAAGATGAAGATCTTGATACATATTGATATGATTAGGACATTACGAGTGTATTGATATTGTTATGGCACGATGGTTTATGCCATGCAGTTATTATGAAATTGATATGTTATGGCGCGATGAGTTTCCATGCGGTTCTTGGAAAATGGATTCGTCACTACGGAGTTAGGTGATCACCCATATTACACTGGGCCCTATGAGCGCAGGTGATACACGTATCATGTTAGAACACGTGGGATGTGTTGGATCATATTGGCGCATATAGGATATGTTGAATATTGGTTATAATTGAGTCTTGAGCATGCATAAATGTTGAGATGAGCATGTATTATGTTTGATGATTAACAAACCAAGATCAACTGACTATGTTTAGAGACAGGTTTCTATGCTACTAGACTGATGCGCACTTATATTATATGGATAATGCCATAATCAAGTTCGTAGCAGATGAAGTACAAAATGATGATCAAATGTGGAAAGTCAGAATTCATGTGTAAGTTAGATTCCTCAATAAAACCTATTCTCGCGCTACAAAGGAAAACATTAATGGGAGGAGTTTGTGTTTGGAAAGGATTTGACATTTATGGAAATCTTGAATTAAAGGTAAATGTTTGAGTAGTTGGAATAATTAAGGAAATCTAAGAATATGAAGGGACATGCGTGCTACTAAGACTATCGGTGAGAAACTAAAAACTACCCACTAACCTTCTACCTTAATCCTCGACCTCCACACCCTCCTATCAAGGGTCATGTCCTCAGTAAGCTGAAGCAGCGCCATGTCCTGTCTAATCACCTCTCCCCAGTACTTCTTAGGCCTACCTCGGCCTCTTCTCAAACTCGCCATGGCCAACCTCTCACACCTCCTAACAGGTGCATCAATGCTTCTTCTCTTAACATGTCCGAACCATCTCAACCTCGACTCCCGTATCTTGTCCTCCACGGAGGCTACTCCCACTCTGTCTCGCATAACTTCATTCTTAATCTACATTTCATGATAATAATAATAATAATAATAATAATAATAATAATAATAATAATTATTATTATTATTATTATTATTATTATTATTATTATTAATAATTATTATTATTATTATTAGTAGTAGTAGTAGTAGTAGTAGTAGTAGTATGTGGCCATTAGTAGTAGTATGTGGGTAGCATAATCGATTATGTGGCCAGCAGAATAGATATATGGCCAGCAGAATATTTATGCGGCCAACAGAATGATTATGCGGCCAGCAGAATAGTTTTCAAAATTTGCCCATTTTTCTATTCCACTCTGCGATGCTTATGCAGTCCGCAAAACAGTTTTGCGGTCAAGAAATTGATCGCCGAATCGCCTTCTTCTGCCAAAAATTCCCATTAACATTTCAGTGCATTCTTTAACCCAAAAAGTCCGTGCCGCGGCAAGCCAGCTCGCCGCGAAAATTTTCTACAACCTTTGTACACATTAGTTTACCTCGGCACCACAAAATTTTAAATTTCTTGGCGAAATTTTATGGGGCCTTACATTAACCAAATCACGTAGACTGCCAAACCCGAATTGTCCTACCACAAATAGTAAAAATTGCACGGGGCGCCCTATTTGGTTGCCCCATTTAACCTATACCCACTTTTTAAAAAAATTTTTAACTTGTACCCACTTTTTAAACAACTCCAGGCCTCTTTCTCCTCCTCCTTCATTTTTTCCTTCTCCTTCTCAGAGTATAAGACATCTTAATCGAGGCCACGATCCACATTCTTAAAGATTCTTTTACATAAAATATTTCTACTAAAAAATTCTAACAAAGTTCTATAATTTTGTTTCAGAAAAAGTTGATTCAAAGGCAACCTATAGTAAATGAAAGTATGATTTAACTCATATATACAGACAATGTAACTAATTTATA
Source organism: Nicotiana attenuata (assembly GCF_001879085.1). Lineage (NCBI taxonomy): Eukaryota > Viridiplantae > Streptophyta > Magnoliopsida > Solanales > Solanaceae > Nicotiana > Nicotiana attenuata. The sequence goes on from NW_017670279.1 coordinate 13,648, forward strand.
TAAACTTTACCTGTAGCAAAATATGTAACTTGCCATAATTTATCATGTTATTCGTCCTAATTTTTCTGGATGATGATAGATAGATGTGACCTCATAGTCTTAATTTGACATCTTATCTTTATTACTACGCTGTTATTCTATGTGTAGTTAACCTAAGCAGCATCTTATTCGTTCTAAGTTCCATTCAGATCCTATGGATTAACATGAAAAACTTCAGCTCCTAGAATGCTGAAGTTCAGCAAATACAAACAAACTTCAGCTCCCAGAATGCTGAACTTCAGCAAATACTGAACAAACTTCAGCTTCTAGAATGCTGAAGTTCAGCAAATACCAAACAAACTTTCAAATCCTAGAATGTTGAAGTTCAGCAATTACAAAACAAAAACTTCAGCCAAAACATATTGTAGTTTTATTGAATTGAAGTTTGTCATTGCACTATGAACTGAAGTTTGTGTGATTGCCTATGCTACTTCAGGCCCGTAAGTCTGAAATTACCCGAAAAGTGGGTACACTTGCAATTTTTTTTGCAAAGCGGGTATAAGTTAAAAGGTGACCCAAAAACTGGGCATATATGCAAATCCCCCACAAAAGTACCTAAAATGCCCCATCATACCAAAAAACTGAATATTTCTATTAACATGATGATACAAGCCACTGCTATGTTGATCCAACTTCCTCAGATTATTCTTGACCTTCCTTTTAAGGCATCGCTTTTCTTTCCCCTATACACGGAGGATTTTAACCAAATTCACCCCAAGTGATCCCAACATGAAACTATGTCATCCTCAGATTCGTACGCCACTTTATTCCCCTTTATGCACCCAAAAGTACCTCAAAACTGAAATGCTTGCTCTAAAGAGACCTTCAATGAATCGGAAATTGTCCCTTTCATCTCTACAACACTATATCCTAGTGCCAATAATGATACAGAAATACTCCAAGTCTCTATCACAATCCAATGCAAATTTCAAATCCTTAGCCACACAACAAGTTCGGTAAATTCTTAGGTACCACATTTTGGATCTTGAACCCACTAGAACCATTCTCGAGAGTCACCCACTCTGCTTTAGTTCCCAGTGCATAGCCAAACACGTCAAACGACTAGTGCTCCGTTAGCATACGAATACGCAAAAAAGAATCAGCCTCATCCTTAAGCAACTGAGTGAATCCTTTCCCCTTGCACACTACATCCACAAAGAATATCAAACCTGAGTTATTACACAATCTCCGTATATCAGTAAGGTGTACATCATGCATCCAACAATTTTTTGCCGAAATCATCCTTTAATTCACCCTTCTCAAATCATAACTAATTTGCAAGCACAACTCAGTCCAGAAGCTATAACAATACATGTTCATATGATATGATCGCCGGTGGCCAACTCCCCCACTTGCTTTAAGCTACAATCACATCACCCCAATAACCTTCAATGACTTTTTCTTCTTAACAACCATGATCTTGCACTGTTACTCAGCTACATTCCTCATAAGCTCATGTAGAACTAATTAACATATTCAAAATTATTAGTCCAATGCATACTCATCCTTGTGACAGTTGTGCCATCTTCCTCAAGAGATCCAACCTCGCTTGTAGTACATATATTCCACTGGGTAGAAGGAAAATTCTTCATAGAACCCTCATAAGAAATCATACAACCTTAAGCCTTCTCACACGAGATAACCCACATGTCAGCCTGAGTTCAACATGTTCTATGGCCTCGTTACAGTTGCAATCACTATGTAATCAATTGGTATTCCCGAGTCTACACTCGTCCACAAGTCGTAAGAATTTGTTTCACTCCTCTAAAGAACAACTGAAAGGTCCATCAACACATCCAGAACTCAAGGTTGTACTACACACCAAGATGATAATCAAGCATCCGTATCCCCTTCGTATCTCAAGCAAATCCTTCTCATTACATTCAAAATATTTAAGCGTAGCCCTTAGGCACATAATAGTCATACAATGTTACCTTGCCACACATTGAGCCACCAAGCCCACTTATAGGGATATTACCGGACATAAGAGTCCAAAATCACATGCTCACATAACTGAAGCTATCGAGCCAAAGCTACAGTCTAAACTTGGCCATATGTCCTTTAGACTGGCCTACACTCATAACACAAAAAAAAACATCTCGCACCTCATCCATGGCATCATAAGTCGTCGATGCACAACTGATATTGAGTACTCAATATCACATATGAGTAAACAAAAAGGAACTGAAGACATAGATTTCAAGCTAAAATAAAGTCGCATGATAGGGGGAAAAAAGAAAAAGAAGTTATCTAGATGTCCTGTAGCCTCTTGGATATAAGTACGAACGCCATCAGAAAACGATACGCAAAACCCTACTAGACATTTTCTCATGACTCGTAGAGCCTATGAACCTAGGGATCTGAGACCAGCTTGTTACAACCCAAAATCTCACCAACTCGTGATGGAACCTAACTAAACCGCTATATAAGCCAACTATCATATATCACAATCCGAACCGAAAATCATCAAATAAACAGTGAATCAAAAATGCAAAAATTAATACAATTATCCCTAAGAGCTGGTAGTACAAGTCATGAGCTACAAGGATTTAGATCTACAACGTTGGTAAGACAAACTATAATATTTGTTTGAATATACATAAATAGAATTATACAATTCTAGGCTACCACGAACAAATGGAAGCTAATGACTAGAACACTAGTATATTCAATGCTCAACCTCGAACGCTATAGCCGCTAAGCTCCAAATTGCGTGCAGAAGTGTAGTATGAGTACAACTGATACTATGTACTCAGTAAGTATCAAGACTAACCTTAGTGAACTAGTGGCGTAGTTTAGTCAAAAGATACTCACTTACATAACCGATGCAGCTCAATAGCATATATAATAACAGAGAAATATCAAAGAAATAGCCATTGAACAACAGATATCAATAATAAGGTGCATAATTCAACAAAAAGCTAATAAGCATGCTTTCCAAATAATCCAATCAAAGCATGTACAGATGAACCAAATTTGCATATCAATACAATTTGCACCAAGTAGTTTTAATTCAAGTACTCTTACATGATCGCAAAGGTCCATGCATGATAAAGGTCCATTTTCTCAATAATTTCCAAATAACACTTATATGAATGCTCCAACATGATTCTGTGTTAATGCATGATAAAGATTCCATGCATACATCAAATTCGACACTCTGCAAGTGTCAACAATTCACCAACAAGTACCATGCATATGAAGGATGCATGAATGTGCACGTATCAGTGATATATATAAATATTTCTACACGAGTCTAAGATGTCAAGTCATGCTTAAGGCTCAACTTTCCATTATAACCATGTATCCATACATGTACCAACACAAGTCTCAATCTCTTAACGCACACCGTGAAATACATACACCAACACAAATTTATGTGCCTGGTACAAATCCACGTACGTACGCTCTCAAGGCTCAATGTAGAACAGGTGATCGCCTGACTCTAGAGGGACGGATCCAAATCCAAGTGTGTAATAGCTCTATGGCTAAATCATGTATCATACAGTCAATATAACTTGCACGGACAACTCATGTGCCATAATAATACCAATATCGCAATAACCGTACGACAGAAACCTCGTGTCATAATCGTCTTGTTGGCCCAAGTTCAGGTGAAGTTTTGAAGAATGACAAATGAACTCAGTCATGGACCAGGTCCATCATGTGAGACACGGTGTTATCAACCTATACATGTGAGATACACGTGAAGGAGATAAGTCTCAAGGATAAAGCAGCAATATCTCCTGAACTGATCGAAAAGCTGCATATTGGATGAGGAAAGAAAGTATCCTCATGGGAAGAGGACACAATCCGGATAAAGGATAGGGTTGGAGTTTGTATTGTTCAAGGACTCAACTTCGATGGAAGATCAGCAATTGAGTCTCAATCAAACTCTGATTACTAACTCATTAAATAACAATAATTGTTCTCTTTTACAGGTATTGCACAAACGCAGAAGTGAAACTAAATTGAGAGCAAAAGAACGAGGCAATTTTGCAAGCAATTTATGTGAGATTCAAGTGTGCATTCCTGAAGCTACTTGGACAAGATAGAAGAACCAATTCCATTGTGTTTATTCTTATTCTAGTTCAATTGTAGTAGGTGGTTTAAAGTTGTAACTTTCCAGCTTTTGTAGAAGCAATTGCAATAGGTACTTTGAGTATTCAAGTTATAGGCTAACTTGAAGGTGTCGCAACAGTTGAGGTTGTGTGCCACACTGGATTAGAGTTTAATCCTTAGGTTTACAAGAGTTTTGTAAATGTTGTTTTGGCTCAGTGATCTTAGTGGAAGTTTGGGAAAATCCTACTGAGTAGTAGGTCGTGGTTTTTTCACCTTTTGAGCCAGGTTTTTTCCACGTAAAAATCTCTGTGTTCTTTATTTTATGTACTCTTAATTCCGCAAATAGTAGTAGTAAGTACACCTAGAAGAACCAGGTTCTTCTAGAGCGAAAATTGGGTAACACACAAATTAACCCCCCCCCCCTCTCTCTTGTGTGGTATTGAAGTTTAGAACATCAATTGGTATCAAAGCAGGTTATCCTTGAAGAGGCTAATACCTTAGGAGAAGATCAACATGAGTGCACCACCTGGGAACTGGGAAGGGCAATCTACTGCTAGGCCTCCACTTTTCAATGGTCAGTACTATTCTTGGTGGAAGAACAGGATGAGAGATCACATCATAGGGGAAGACTATGAACTCTGGGACATAGTCACTGATGGTCCCCTAGCAACCACAAAGAAGAATGCTGAAGGAGTTGATTTGCCAAAGACAAGAGCTGACTGTACTACTGAAGACCTAAGGAAGTGGGAGAAAAATGCTAAGGCCAAGAAATGGCTTGTGTGTGTACTAGGTCCAGATGAGTACGGTAGGAATTAAAGTTGTACTACTGCTAAGGAGATATGGGACACCTTGCAAGTGGCCCATGAAGGAACACCTCAAGTGAAAAAATCAAGAGGAACACTGTTGTATTCTCAATATGAGAATTTTACTATGAAGGAAGGAGAAACTATCCAGGAGATGTATACTAGGTTCACTACACTGACAAATGAACTTAAGTCTCTTGGAAGGGTTATTCTTGAAGAAGACAAGGTTGAGAAAATTCTGACAAGGGTTCTGTCAGTCACATGGGAAAGCAAAATCACTGCTATTCAGGAATCCAAGAATATTGCTACTCTTAGACTGGATGAACTGATTGGAAATCTGACTGCTTATGAAATGAGAAGGCAAACCATGAAGATGGATACCCCCAAGAAGGAGAGAAGCTTAGCTCTCAGAATTGCTGAAGGTTCAGATCTGGAAGATGATGAGATGGCTATGATCACTAGAGATTTCAAAAAGTACCTGATGAGAGGAAAGGGTTCTTCAAGAGGTACAACCTTCAACAAGACAAGAGCTCCTGAGAAACAGACCAATGAGGGTTGCTACAAGTGTGGTAAGACTGATCACATGATCAAGAACTGCCCTCAATGGGAAATTGAGTGGAAGAAAGAAAGAGCTTAAAGAAGGAACAGGAAGAAGGAACAGGTTCAACCAAAAAGAAACAAAGGTTCAATCAAGGCTATGGTTGCTGCTTGGGGAGAAACCTCATATGAAGACTCAGAAGATGAAGTTGAAGAAGAGCAAGCACTGATGGCCATCGGAGAATCAGATGATGAACAAGAGGTAAGTATTCTTCATCTCAAAGACAAGATAAAATTCTTGTCTAAAGAAAGGTTGGCTGAGCTATTACTAGACTTCATTGATGAGTCTGAAATAATTAACAATGAGAAGTAAGTTCTGTCTAGGGAATGTGTGATCCTAAAAGCAAAATGCAAAAGTCTAGAGTCTAGGGAAAATGAGAGTGATAACAAAAATGCTGAGTTGAAGAACCACGTTCTTGAACTTGACAACAGTGTCCTAGAACTTAGGTCTGAAAACTTAAAACTGAAACTAGGAACAGGAAAGAAGAAAGCTGATCACACATATCTCACTCTAGAAGAAAATTTGGGAAAAATGAAAGATGAATTGTATAAGAAATATGAATTCATCAATGTCTTAAAGGAAGATCTAGGAAAGGTGAAACATGAACTAGGCAGAACTTGCAAGTGGAACAAGGCTTCTGATGCACTCTCCTGGTTGCAAGAGCATCACAGTAGCAACAAGAGAGGACTTGGCTATGGGAATCAAGCACCAAAATGGGACCCTAAAAGCAAGTATCTCACACTTCCTGAAAACAAAATATGCACACACTGTGGCAAGACTAGTCATTACAAAAATGAATGTAATGCAAAAGTAAAGGCCAGTCAAAAGAATAAATCCTTTGTGCAAGAAAAAGGTAAGCTGCCTGGATGGGTAAGAAGGAATTTGATTCACCCTTTTGCTTATAGAAAGGGACCCAAACTAGTTTGGGTTCCTAAGACTAACCCCTAATTTCCTTTTGCAGGTCCAAGTGAAAGGGAGGAGCCAAATATGGTATATGGATAGTGGCTGCTCAAAACATATGACTGGGGACAAGGACCAGTTCCTTTCACTTGAGGACTTAAAAGGAGGTAATGTCTCCTTTGGTAATGGAATGAAAGGTGAGATCATTGGGGTTGGAAAGGTAGGCAAAACAGATTCTCATTCCATAGAGAATGTCTACCTGATAGATGGCTTAAAATATAGCCTAATAAGTGTGTCACAATTGTGTGACAGAGGTAACCTTGTGGCTTTTACCTCCACCAANTGATCATCTGGCCGAGAATCCAGTTGATGATGAATATGAACCTTTGAAGACATACTTCCCCGATGAAGAGACAATGCATGTTGAAGAATTAGAACAAGTCGAGAAGCCGAGATGGAAACTGTTCTTTGATGGGGCTGCCAACACCAAAGGCATCTTGATAGGAGCAGTACTGATTTCCGAGACAGGGAAACACTACCCTGTCACGGCTCAACTTCGTTTCTATTACACCAATAACATGGCTAAATATGAGGCATGTATCTTGGGTTTGAGGTTGGCTATAGACATGGCTGTCCAGGAAATCTTGGTCATGGGTGACTCGGATCTTCTGGTGCACCAGATTCAGGGAGAATGGGAGACACAAGACTTGAAGCTCATACCATACCGGCAGTGTTTGCATGAACTTTGTCAACGGTTTCAATCAATATATTTCAGGCATATTCCAAGGATTCATAATGAGGTTGCCGACGCTTTGGCCACTTTGGCGTCAATGTTGCAGCATCCAGATAAGGCTTATATGGACCCTTTGCAGATTCAGGTACGAGATCGGCATGCCTATTGTAATATGGTGGAAGAAAACTTGATGGGGAGCCGTGGTTCCATGATATCAAAGAATACCTCAGGATGGGAGTATATCCAGTACAGGCTACAGGGGATCAAGAGAGAGCAATTCAGCGCCTGGCAAGCGGATTTTTCTTCAGTGGAGGAGTGTTGTACAAGAGAACTCCAGATCTTGGATTATTGAGATGCATGGATGCTAAACGGGCTACAGTTATCATGGCCGAGGTGCATGCGGGAGTTTGTGGACCTCATATGAGTGGATATATTGGCAAAGAAGATTCTCCGAGCAGGTTATTATTGGCTTACTATGGAACGGGATTGAATCAGTTTCGTGCGCAAATGTCATCAATGTCGGGTACATGGAGATTTGATTCATTCTCCACCATCTGAATTGCATACAATGTCGGCACCATGGCCGTTCGTTGCTTGGGGAATGGATGTCATTGGGCCGATCGAGCCAGCGACGTCAAATGGGCACAGGTTCATTCTAGTAGCTATTGATTATTTCACTAAGTGGGTGGAGGCAAAAACTTTCAAATCTATGACCAAGAAAGCAGTGGTCGATTTTGTGCGTTCGAATATCATTTGTCGGTTCGGAATCCCGAAGGTAATCATCACTGACAATGGGGACAATCTCAACAGTCATTTGCTGGCAGAGACATGTCAGCAGTTTAAGATCACGCACCGCAATTCCACCCCATATCGTCCTAAGGCGAATGGAGCGGTCGAAGCAGCTAACAAGAACATCAAGAAAATACTTCGGAAAACGGTGGAAGGGTCCAGGCAATGGCATGAGAAGTTACCTTTCGCCCTGTTAGGCTACCGCACTACTGTTCGCACTTCAGTAGGGGCGACTCCTTATTCATTGGTGTACGGCACTGAGGCAGTAATACCCCCAGAAGTTGAAATACCATCCCTTCGAATTATCGCTGAGGCGGAAATTGATGATGTTGAATGGGTTAAAGCCCGCTTGGAACAACTAAGTTTGATTGATGAAAAGAGATTGGCAGCAGTATGTCACGGTCAATTGTACCAACAGAGAATGGCAAGAGTATATAACAAGAAAGTGCGTCCGCGGAGATTCGAAGTAGGGCAATTGGTGTTGAGGCGTATCTTACCTCATTGGGCTGAGGCAAAAGGAAAGTTCGCCCCGAACTGGCAGGGGCCATTTGTTGTAACCAGAGTGTTGTCCAATGGCGCATTATATTTGACAGATGTGGAAGAAAAATGTGTAGAAATGGCTATCAATTCTGACGCAATCAAGCGATACTATGTATGATTTCTTGGTTTATTTGTACTTTATTGTATTTGGCATATTCTTGAGATTGAAATGACGAAGGCATTTTGTTCTTCTATCCAAACACTTTATCCTTTGTCATCCCTTTGAGCCTCATTTTCTTCCTTTCGTACCCCTCTTTCGGAATCAATAACAACTCGGAAGCTCAAGCAAGGAAAATCAGCGAAGAAGCAAGAAAACACAGTCCAACAAAAAAAAAGGCAAAAGAAGAAAGAAAAAGAAAAAAAAAGAGAAGAAAAATGAAAAGAAAAGAAAGAAAAAGAAATAAAAAGAAAGAAAAGAAAGTAGAGGAAAAGGAAAGATTGCAACAACAAAGTAATTTCGATGCCCCGAACTACGTTTGACTTGATCCCGAAAGGGTACGTAGGCAGCCTCTCTCCGAGGTTCAGTCATACCAAAATAAAAGTCAAAAAGTCCCCACGAAAAAGTTGGGGCAACAGTTATGGTTGTGCAAGAAAGTTGATTCCGAAAGTTGTAGTTGTGAACCCATATTGAATTGTTTTAGAGCCTTTTATACCCTTTCTTTCTAACCCTATCCAAAAGCCTGCATTACGGTCCAAAGAAAGACCTTTTGATCAATCTTCAGGAAGTGCCAATATGAGCAAGTAAAAGTGATTCACGTCAGGGGCAACACTCCGGTGCAGGGGAAAAATGATAAAAATGAGAGAGTCTTATTGGTAAAAACCCTCACGGGCACCGTAAGGCGAAGTGAGTTGAGAGAAATAAAAATGAGAGAGTCTTATTGGTGAAAACCCTCACGGACACCGTAAGGCGAAGTGAGTTGAGAGAAATCAAAATGAGAGAGTCTTATTGGTGAAAACCCTCACGGGCACCGTAAGGCGAAGTGAGTTGAGAGAAATCGATAATGAGAGAGTCTTATTGGTGAAAACCCTCACGGGCACCGTAAGGCGAAGGTGAGTTTTTCAGACAGGCAAATGAGACAAGTCTGTGGCCAAAAGCTGCTCAAGACATTGCAAGACGAGCAAGGTTTGGGTTTGGGTGAAAATCAGGTTGTGAAAGTCCGGAACAACAAATGTGGCAATCGAAAGTTGATTAGTTAGACAGACTGGGCTGATTAATCCAAAATGCATGGCATGCTCAATGGTACCAGCATTTCCACTCAGATAAGTCTTATTCTCTTCTTTCTTCATTACAAATCAACCTTTCTCGGATTTTCTTTATCCTAAATCCTCGAGGTCGTTGCATTTCATTCTTTCGAGGTCCACCTTTATGATGTTTCAGTGTCAGTTCTGTTCGAAACAAAGGAAGGAATGTCAGGGCTAACTACCGGCTTTCTAGTTGTACAGACAGGACCAGAATATATCAAAGATGTCGAAAACCAAAGTAAGTCATAAAGGACCACTAGAAGTTTCATCGGTGGATTAGTCGGATAATTGTGGGGAAGAAGCGAAGTTTCAAAAAAGGGGTCAGAAACACAAAAACAACAATATGGGATAGAACACTTGGGTCATCAGAGTCAAGGAGTTGAAATTCGGTCAGGAAGTCGAGGGGATTCAAGGCAAGTCCAGGAAAGCGAGACGGAGTAAAGCCCAGTAGCAGGGATGTACCTAGCAAGAATGCCAGCAACTAACCACATTTTTAAAACTGACAAGATTTTTCTTTGATTGAAATAGGGGCAGAAAGTTTTCATTGTTTTCGGAGAAACCCTCCTTAAGGAAAAAGCAAGCACCCAAAACAGGTATGACGGAAAATTCTCAGGACCCTCCTGGAAAATGGGATTTAGTTTAAATTTCAAAACAATCATGAGTAGCATAATTTAGCATAAATAGGAATATAAGTTGGTTTCAAAGTTTGCACGTTTAAGATAGGATTCAATTAGGAGTTTTCAGGACCCTCCTGGATAATGGGATGTAGCTTTAAAGTTCGTTTCAGATAACAAGATATAGTGGGAGTAATACCTCTAGAGGATATAACTTAGGTTCATAATTATTAGAAGTTGTCAGGACCTCCCTGGATAATAGGACCTAGCTTTCAAATTCTTATAATAGTTGGTAGAATAATTCAGTGTAACACTTACCCATGTACCCAGCTACCAAACTGGGCCAGAAAGTTTTCTTTGTTTTTGTCTATTTTGTTGAAGTCAGGCGCCCACCTGGAGAACAAGCGAATACATTTCAAGTTCAGCAATTAGGCGCCCACCTGGAGAACAAGGGAATACATTTCAAGTTCAGCAATCAGGCGCCCACCTGGAGAACAAGGGAATGCATTTCAAATTTCAGCAATCAGGCGCCCACCTGGAGAACAAGGGAATACATTTTAAGTTCAGCAGTCAGGCGCCCACCTGGAGAACAAGGGAAGTACAATTCAAATTTTAGCTTTCAAATTTCTAGTAATATTCGGTAACACGATGCGCCCAGTCACCAAACTGGGGCAGAAAATTCTTCTTTGTTTGTCTATTTTTGTTGAAATCATTCAAGTTTTAGCAATCAGGAGCCCGCCTGGGGAACAAAGGCATTATTCAAGTTTTAGCANTCTATCCGTTGAGCATTGAACCAGTTTCATTCTCCTAGAACTCCAAAAAAACAGGATTTTTGCCTAAAATCTAGCGTCGCCTATTAACCACTAAGAGACCGGAATTCTAAAGTGATTAGACTTGTAATTGACTCCTGCAAAAAGCTGTCGTTACTACAATTACTTCTAATCATCTTTAAATACTCACCACACCCTTCTTCATTATTTCATAACCGTCAAAAATCCTCTCTAGTTTTGATTATCTTTTTCTCTCCAAAATTCCCAAATCTTCTCCAGAAATAATCCACCATGACTAGTCCCCAAGATAATCCTGGAACTCCCCCACCAGTATCCCCTTCTAATACATCCTCATCTACACCCCCTACTGAAACCCAAAAACCAAGGTTCCGTCGGCAGAAAATGTTGGCTAGAAAAACTGTAGCTTCTGGTTCTTTGAGAAAAGCTCTAAATGAGAAATTGAGGGCTAGCCAGAAGAAGGAAAGTTCTACTAAAGAATCTGACTCCAACTCTGAGTCTGAAGCTTTTATCTCTGCCAGCGAAGGTGAAGAACATGGTTCCTCTGATACTGACAAACATCAAGAAACCCCTGGTGAGGTAAATACTTGTTTGGTATTCTCTGATGTAGTTGAAAAGGTTAAAAATAGGTTTGTCTTTGTTGGTCCTGTCAAGGATGTACAGGGTGCTGATTCTAGTAGAAGAGGAGGTAAAAAGAAAGAAAAAGAGAGAGAGAGAGAGGGAGACAGTGGTAATGTGAGGGGAAATAAGAAAGAAAAATTATTGGCTATCTGTGGGAATGTTGAAGAGAGTGGTAACAACTCCGGGGGAAATAGTTCTGGGGAGGCGGCTGAAGGGCTAGTAAATTTAAGCAAGCATCAAGATGAACCTGGTGCATCTGCTGAGAAAACTTTGGCAGAACTTTTGAAGAAGGTTGGGGCCAGTTATGATCCAAAGAAGCGCAAGGCTTCCACACAAAAGGCTCCAACTGCCTCCAAGCCAACAAAGAAAAGTAAAGTGTCATCTCTAAAGCCTACTGTCCCTTCAGTACCAAAGGGAAGAGCTACCAGGAGTAGGGTTAAACAAAGTGAAGCAGAATTGCAGAAAGCTCTAGAAGAGAGCAGGAAGAAAAGGAGGGAAAAGGGAAAAGCAAACGTTGTGGAGAGTTCTGACATTGCAGAAGAAGAAGAAGAGGAGATGGAACTGGTCCATCAGGAAAGAGGAACAACTGAAGAGGTTCCCACACCCAAACCAAAAAGTTCCAAGACTTCTTCCAAGAAGTCTTCCTCAGTACCTATACCTGCTGAATCTTCTTTAGCCAAAAGAACTAGGTCTGCTGTGAAGGGTAAACAAAAGAAAATTGTTGAAGAAGATGTAGAGTGGAGTGGTGGTGAAGAAGAGGAGGAATCTGAGAAAGATCAAGATAGGTTTGCCATCTTTGGCAGAAGGAAAATTTTGAAAGGAAAGTTGTTGAAAGACCTGGATGAGCCAGGTATGAGAAGATTGATGGATGCTCTTACTGCACAAGGGTGGAAGGACATGGTCCTTGAGATGGATGGAAGGTTGGCTAGAAATGAATTGATAGAGTTTATGGCCAATGCCACTGTGAAAAATGGAGTAGTCTCCAGCTTGGTGAAGGGTGTAAAAGTGGAGTTTGATGCAATCAAACTGGGTGAGATTCTGGACATACCAAGTGAAGGGTATGATGACTATACAAGGCAGAGGTGGCCATGTCTGGAATCTCTCCCCACTGCTCTTTAAATTACTAGAAATTTCTGTGATGCTGCAAATGCTGAAGATGTACCTGAAGCCAGATTTGTTCAGAAGAGTGAGATGAGACCTGAGCACAAGGTCTTATTTGAATTTGTGAACAAGTGCCTGCTGCCCAGACAGGAGAGGAGGCATACTGCCAATTATATGGACATGGTGCTTATGGAATGCCTTGTGAGAGGAAAGCAGATAAATTGGCCTGCTTTTATTGTCAAACTACTGGACAGGGTCATTAATGGCTCCAAGGCACATGCAACTCCATATGGGTTCATACTGACTACTGTGCTGGACAGGCTTAGGGTGCCTTTGAAGAAATGGGAGATGGCATCAAGCAAGGCGCATTTTGGTGTTAAGACCTTATTGGCTTGTGACTATCCTGTCAATGCCACCCCAGTTGAACCTGGTTTATCTTTAAAAACACCAGTGAATAGCAAGGTTAGGGCTTTGGTTCAAGAGTGTGGAACTAAGGATGCTGAAATTGCTAGGCTTCAGGCTCGTGTTGCTGATTTGGAAGCTGAAAGAGATGGCCTTCGAGCTGAGCTAGCAAAAGAAAAGGAGAAAAGTGAAGGAATGCTTAAGAATATGCTCAACCTTCTCCAAACCCAGCCCTCTAGTTCCTCCAAGCCTTAGGTCCTCCAGTTCTTGTTTTTGAACCTATCTAGAACCCCCAGTGACCCAGATTCGGGACTTTTTCTATTTTTGTTGCTCATGTTTGGAAGTTTTTTTTCTCTTTGTGGTCTGTTTGTGTAAACATATCCTAATTAATGACAATTTGCTTTTTCTCTTGTTCTATGAAGATTCTGATCTTAATAGTTAATTTTGTTTGTTGGTTGTTGATTAATTGAACCATGTTTTTGCACTTGCAGTTGCCCTAGTGGCTATGAATAATTATTAAAATCTGGGATTCACATTATTTGCAACTTTTCGATGATGCCAAAAGGGGGAAGAGATATTGTGCTTTACTTGTTATTCTGAATTATGTGATATTTATAACCTGATTAAACCTGGTCCTTGATGATAAGTTAAAATTTCTAAGTTAAAGTGTTGATGATTAAGTTGAGTTCCACAGGTTCTCTGATCAGTAAAAGCACAGAGTTTGTCATCATCAAAAAGGGGGAATTTGTTGGCCCAAGTTCAGGTGAAGTTTTGAAGAATGACAAATGAACTCAGTCATGGACCAGGTCCATCATGTGAGACATAGTGTTTATCAACCTATACCTGTGAGATACACGTGAAGGAGATAAGTCTCAAGGATAAAGCAGCAATATCTCCTGAACTGATCGAAAAGGTTGCATATTGGATGAGGAAAGAAAGTATCCTCATGGGAAGAGGACACAATCCGGATAAAGGATAGGGTTGGAGTTTGTATTGTTCAAGGACTCCACTTGGATGGAAGATCAGCAATTGAGTCTCAATCAAACTCTAAATACTAACTCATTAAATAATAGTAATTGTTCTATTTTACAGGGATTGCACAAACTCAGAAGTGAAACTAAATTGAGAGCAAAAGAGCGAGGCAATTTTGCAAGCAATTTAGGTGAGATTCAAGTGTGCATTCCTGAAGCTACTTGGACAAGATAGAAGAACCAATTCCATTGCGTTTATTCTTATTCTAGTTCAATTGTAGTAGGTGGTTTAAAGTTGTACCTTTCCAGCTTTTGTAGAAGCAATTGTAATAGGTACTTTGAGTATTCAAGTTATAGGCTAACTTGAAGGTGTCGCAACAGTTGAGGCTGTGTGCCACACTGGGATTAGAGTTTAATCCTTAGGTTTACAAGAGTTTTGTAAATGCTGTTTTGGCTCAGTGATTTTAGTGGAAGTTTGGGAAAATCCTACTGAGTAGTAGGTCGTGGTTTTTTCACCTTTTGAGCCAGGTGTTTTCCACATAAAAATCTTTGTGTTCTTTATTTTATGTACTCTTAATTCCGCAAACAGTAGTAGTAAGTACACCTAGAAGAACCGGGTTCTTCTAAAGCGAAAATTGGGTACCACACAAATCACCCCCCCTCTTGTGTGGTATTGACGTTTAGAACATCATTCTATCACGACCCAAAATCTATTTGTGATGATCCAAAAAGTCATCTTTTATTTTAGAATCCGCTTTCGTGTTTTGAGGCCTTGGAAACCTCATTTTATCTCTCCTCGATTTGCGTTCTTTGTCCGAGCGTGTATTCGGAAAGCCCTTATGTGAAAAACTTAAGAAAAAATGATTTTAGTTGACTTCGATCAACATTATAGGTCAATGGACCCGTTGACCCGGACCCGTGTTCCGACGGTCCCGGAGGGTCTGTAGTAAAATATGGGACCTGGGCGTATGCCCGGAATCGAATTCCGAGGTCCCTAGCCCGAGGAATGAATTTTTGAAGAAAATTAATAAGAATGAAAATGCAACAATGTAAAGGATTTGATCTTGTTAGTATCGGGCCCGCATCTTGGTTTCGGAGACTGGTAAAGGTTCGTTATGATATTTAAACCTTATCTGTGAAATTTGGTGAAAAATAGAAGTGATTTGACGTGATTCTGGCCTTTGGTTGAGAATATAGGGAGTTTGAAACTATCTTGAAAATTTTATGTGTTTTGGTGTTGAATTCATAGTTCTAGGTGTTATTTTGGCGATTTGATCGCTTGAGCAAGTTCGTATGATGTTCTAAGACTCGTGTGCATGTTTGGTTTGGAGCCCCGAGGGCTCGGGTGAGTTTTGGATAGGCTACGGAAAGATTTTGGACTTAAGGAAACTTTCTGGTATGTTGCAGGTCTGCAGACTTCGCATTTGCGAAGTCTGGCTCGCAAATGCGAGCATCGCATTTGCGAGGTATTTTTGCGATCAGAAGGCTGGGAAGGGGACCTTCGCATTTGCGAAGCTCATTATCACAATTGCGATTGGAACAGAGGCCGCAACTGCGAACACTTGTTCGCATTTGCGATGCCAGCAGGCCACGCCAAGCTTTGCATTTGCGAATTCGCAATTGCGAACCTGTGATCGCAAATGCTATACCTGTAACAGTTCAAAACGAGTATTGGACCGGATTTTTGATTCATTTCTCAAATTTTCAAACCCTAAACTTCAAGAGGCAATTTTCCAAAGACCACTTCTTCCCCAAATCATACGTAAATGATTCCTAACTTATCTCTTTCAATCCATTTCATCTTTTTACAAGATTTCATCACAAAATCTAGGGTTTTTCATGATGGAATTGGGTGTTTTTGGGTAGAATTTAGGGATTTAGACCTCAAATTGAGGTCGGATTCCAAAACCACTTGTATATCCGGGCTCGGGGCGAATGGGTAATCGGATTTTGGTCCGAATTTCGAGTTTGGACCAAGCGGGACCGGGGTCGGGTTTTGACTTTTTGGGGGAAATGTTGGAAAACCTATAATTATGCATTGGAATTGATTTATTTAGCATTTATTGATGTTATTAAGTTAATTATGACTAGATACGTGTGAATTGATGGTAGAATTGAGTGGTAAAGCGGTGATTGAGCTTTGAAATACCCGTTGGATTGAGGTAAGTGTTTGGTATAACCTTGACTTGAGGGATTATGGATCCCCGACTTGCTTGCTATGTGAAATACCATGTGTGTGGCGTATAGGTGTGGTGACGAGCATCTATGCGTCTCCAAATTACTTGTTTAGCTTGTTCCCTTGCCCTGTATCCCTATATATTGCTCTTTTGTCTTACTTGCTACTTGCTTATTGATGCTTCCACGTCTAATTGCTTCTTGTTAACTATTGCTTCTCTATTGGCGTTGTTAGTTCCATTGTTCCATTATATCACACTATTCGTTTATATAGGTTTATTGGTGCTTCATGGTACACTTTGGTTGGTCTCGCTGTGTAGTTTTAACTGGTGAAGTTTCATAATTGTAGTGATATTCCACTGTGTTGGATTGAGGTATAAGTGTTGTGGAGGATTTGAGTTAACTTGTGAAACACTTGTCTTTATTTTGTGATTTGTGCTGATATATATTGGGATTGTTGATACCCAATTTTTCCCTGTATATTTTTTATATGCGAAATATCTTTAAAATAGCATATATATGCATATATAAGTATATCCAAGCATTTTTACTATTTTTCCCATAATTTTAAGGTTTTTAAAATAATTTATTTCCCTTTTTCATCTATAAAAACCCAATGATTATTTACATAATTATTATTTTTGGTAGTTTATTTATTGGGATTTTATATTTATGCTAAAATGTAGCAAACTTAATTTTTGTATATTTTTATAAATTTATTTGGTATTTTTAAAGCTAAATTGCATATAATTGCAATATTAGCCTATTTTAAGATTTAATTGCATTTTATACTTACAAAATGGAGTCCGGTATTTTTAATCTAATATTTATATATTATTAATTAATTTAGTATCTTTAATTTGTTCCCAGAAAATATTTTACTATTTTTTATAAAATAAATAAGGGAAAATGGCTATTTAAATGCTAGCCTATTTTTATTTCAATTTTGGCCGGATGTGGCACCCCTAATCCAACCCAATTTTAATTTCAATTACCCAGCCCAACTCCTAAAATTACCCGACCCACGACCCTTCTACATAACCCGCCCGGATCCCCCGTATAATCCAGGCCGTTGATCAAAATGATCTACGACCACGTTTTAATCTTTCCTTTTTAATTTACCCTTACCCCCCAAAACCCTAATCACTTTCACCTACCAGCCGCCTCTGAACCCTCCAGTCTCTCAAACTCTCTCGAATCTTCTCAAACCCTAGCCACCATCTCCGCCCTGAAAGCCACCGGAATCCATGGCTTCCAAGGTTATGGAGGCCCTATACCCACCTCCTATTGCTCCTACATGCCTGGTCCTTGAAGATTCAAGGCCTGACCACGATGAAGTTTGGTCCAGGCTTCGTTCGATTCGAGTTCCACGGTCATCTCTGGCCTTGCTCCGGCGTATCATGGTTGCTCGAGCCTGACTTTGACCTCTCCGACTTAGATCGGTGACCTTTCAAAGTCTTTCTCATTTCTAGGGTTCTTCTGAAACCCCAACCCTTCGAGGTTTTCTCCGATTCCTTAGATTCGTTGTGTATCTATGCTTTCCCTAAGTTTTCAAACGATTTCTCTGGTTTTTCTTGCAAAAATTACTTTCAAAACCATTTCTTTTCCGATCTAGGGTTTTCTGAAAAGTTTTAAATGTTTTTATTTTCTTTTGTGTGTATTTGCCTCTACTATGTTCTTATATTTTCTCATACCATGTTCTTACATGCTTCTTCTGCTGTATTTTCCTATACTGTGTTCTCGTATGCTTTCTCCACTGTACCTTCTCTCTACTATGTTCTGATACGTTTCTCCTACTATATTTCCATTACTATGTTCTTAAGTTTCCTTATTAAACTTCTCAGCATGTTTCTGCTACTGATCTTATCATTTTTCCATTTTTTTGTTTCGCGTTAGTTTCTTCTACTCTATTTTTCTTTGAGCTCTTCTACTGTGCTCTACATGTTGCCTTTCTATCATGTTTCTCACGAGTGTCAGTTGCTGAGAGGAACATGGTAGAGGTTTCAGTTCTTTCGGAGACCTCCAAACCTATTTCGAGTCTCTGAAATGAGTTTCAAAACACTTGTTTTTCACATGATTCCAGCTTTTGCTAAACACTTCTGAGAACTGTACATCGGATCCTTTGTATGCTGCTAAACGATACTTCTCATCTACTTTGTGACAACTATGCTTCTGTGGTCTATTTTCTACTGATTTTTACAATAACGCAACATCTTCTTTCATGCTTGACATGTCTATATGCTCTTTATATGCAATGAATTTCCCTCTAAAATGGTTTTCAAATTTGTGATTAGTTCAGACTTTTGAGTATGTTTGATTGATTTTTCTTTCCTTGTTTGCTGATTCTCTCTGTGAGTATGTTTGATTGATTTTTCTTCCCTTAGTCTCTAAGTTCTGCCCCCCCCCCCCCTCCTGTGAGCCTTGCCTTGGGACCTTGAGTTCCCTCTGAACTTGGACACTTGAGGGCTGGCCCTTCCACACTGCACTATGTCTTAATGTGGTAATGCATTTGGGTGTGAGCACTGCCTGGAGTTCATGTGAGACTCTTAGGGAACTTTGACACACCCCAAACGGGAGAAAGGCTTTGAAATGTGACCTCTTGGAGTTGGTTTACTTCATACCTCGGACACGATGTCTGAATCAGGCTCTCCTTGGTTGTACTTTTAATTTCTGATGTATTTTCTTTACTTTACTTCTTTTTTTTCTGGGCTGTAATAACTTTGTAATAAAACTCTCCGGGATGGCTAGTGAAAAAGGGAAGGGTAACCATGTATGCAAGGGGTAGATATCCTGCCTATAGGAGTTTCTGAATTTCTGCATTCTCTCATATATAGATACCATGCCTTTAGGAATTCTGCATTCTCTCATATATAGATACCATGTCTATAGGGATCCTGCATTCTCTCATATAGATGCCATGTATACAATTATTCGAAATCTGAATTCTGCATATGCATATAGAAAATATGCCTATAGGTCTTTCTGAATCTTGCATATCCGCTTTCATTAGGCAAACATGTTTTAGGCCTTAAATAATCAATTGCAATTAGAAATCATGTTCATATAAAAGTACAACACCTAGATATCATGTTTGTAGGATTTCTGCGTTTCTCTATGTCTATAAAAGTGTTCTAAAGTCGACAAATGCATAGAAAGCATGCCTATAGGAGGTTTAATCGCCTCAAGTCTAAAATCAGTAATAATGCCTTACCAGTTGCAGAACTTATGATCTTTTGCTAAAACTCGCCTTTCTTTTAATAACTGACAACTTTCTTAAATCAGTACGTATTCAGTTTAATTCATTATTTCTGAAATCAGTAGATATCATGCCTATAGGACCCTCGTCCAACACTTAGGCAAACCGTAGGATAAATTTTATAAATTGAATCAGATTTTATTAGCTACAACCAGTAGGCAGGTCTGATTCGGGCTTCTTATCTGAACTATGTAATAAATCAGTCTGCCTCAACCTTTTAAGTTTAATTAGACCTTAAACAGTACGTGCAAGACATGCTAAATTATGTGCTTCTCTGTTTAAAGGAGGTGTATTTGAGCCTTTTATTTGTTTATATGCTTTCCCCAAGCTTGCTATATGTGTTTTGCCTGTCGCCTTAGTATTTTTACCTTTTGAAACCACAAATAAGCCCAACATCTCCTCCCTTTAGGATTAGTAGTCCCAAGTACCTCCGGGACTGATAGGATTGGGGCGGGTAATAGCATGCAACAAGTAAACGAGACCCTTCCGCGCTTTAATACCTTAACGGGGTGGGAAAGGGTAGATAAGGATATGATGACCACGCGATAACATCACGTGTAGCCCCTCACTGAGGAGTGATTACCGGATGTTGTGTGGGGTGATCCATATTATTAATAAACCTAGGACCCCCTTTCCCTTTGTTCTTTGTTTCTTTTAAATCTTTTAAAACCATTTCTTCTAAGAATATCCCTCTCGTTCTTTCTAACTTCGCTTATTTGTAATCATTATGTGAAAATCCCCTCTTCTTTGAAGCTTTTACTTGCCTGTGTGTTACTTGTATCTAAAGTCACAACAATAGTTTGGCCGGGAACCACATTAGTGGATCCTGAGGGGTGCCTAACACCTTCCCCTTGGGATAATTTCAAGCCCTTACCCAATCTCTGGCGACTTAAATCATTAGGTGTCCTAATGCACTTAAATCATTAGGTGGCGACTCTTCAATTCAAAAAACCCAATTCCCAAAAGGGAACGAGTTGTCTTCCCAAATGTCATAAACCCGATTTCGCGAGAAAAAGGGGGCGCGATAGGGATCGGGCTGCACGCCGCAACAGGAGAAATAAGGGTGAATGTGATTGTCTGGTGGGATCGGGTTGCATGTCGCAACAAGGAGTAATAAGGGTGGAGAGGTGGGATCGGGTTGCACGCCCCAACAAGAGGAATAAGGGTGATATATTGAGGAGTAATAAGGGTGGACTAGTGGGATCGGGTTGCACGACGCGGCAAGGAGTAATAAGGGTGAATATTTATACCTTTATTGATTGTATGGTGGGATCGGGATGCGCGCTGCATCAATTGTTGTTTATGTATTCATTTACGCTAAGGCTCATTATTGTGGTGTTGAACTCCCTTAAGGATTGGTTATAGCTGAGTATTGGTAGAAGACTGGGTTCCGTATTTATTTAATGCAAGTTACTATTATATTTTATTCTGTATTTCCTTTCTGTTTTAGTATCAACTGTTGCAGGTTATATATGTTGTTATTCCCCACCGTAGCCTCGTCACTACCTCATCGAGGTTAGGCTCGGCACTTACTAGTACATGGGGTCGGTTGTATTCATACTACACTTTGCACTTCCTGTGCAGATTTCGGAGCTAGTGGCTGATCGAGAGGTTGGTTGCTGTCACTGCATTCAGGAGACCCAAGGTAGTCCTGCAGGAGTCCGCAGGCCCTGGCATCCCCTCCTATCTTTACTTCATTTTTTTTTTACTTTCTCCGAGACAGATGTATTTTCTTTCAAACTATTACTTATAGTATTCATAGACTGTTCATGAGGTGTGACTCCAGTTTCTGGGTGGTATTTACTTTTATTTTCGTTAATAGTATAACAGTAATTAGTTAAATCATGCACTTTCGCTTTTATTTCTGCTGATTTAGTTTTATTAGACTTTAATTATAAATTAACAAAGGAAAAATGTGTAAAATTCTGTAACGTTGGCTTGCCTAGCGAGTGCAATGTTAGGCGCCATCACGGTCCCGATGGTGGGAAATTCGAGTCGTGACACCATTAAAGGTCGTGATGGCACCGAACTGTCATGACCCAAAAATCCACTGGTAGTGATGGCACCTAACCCAACCCGCTAGGTAAGCCAACTATATTATCCAATTCCAATAATATTTAATATGACAATTTAAATAAGATAAATTATCTATATCTTATACTTTTCTCAAGGACTGGTAATACAAATCATGAGCTTCTAAGAATAGAATTTACAAGGTTGATATGAAGTAAATACATCTTCTGTTTGAAAAGTACATAAACAGAGCTTATATAAATCAACGTACCATGAACAAGAGGTAGGTACAAGCGGAATGCAGGTACATCTTCAAATCCAGCTCCCATCGAACAAATCAACCTCGGCAGCTAGCATCTAGACGCAGTGTGCAGAAGTGCAGTATCAGTACAACTGACCCCATATACTGGTAAGTAACAAACTTAATCTTAGGTTGAAAGTAGTAACGAGCTGGAATATGATCGTGTTCAACACCGGAAGCCAACAACAATTCATAACAACGTAGAGCATATAAACAAGGAAGTAACTCATATATTAAAGTGCTCAGGTTTCACAATTTTTCCGAAAATTGTTCCGCTTTAAAGAATATCAGTAAAACCCAAATCTTTTACCGAAATCATCGAAAAAGAGATAGTTTGAAATCTATAATTTTTCCAAAAATTCCTTTCCACAATAAACAAGATGTTTCATTTTCTTACAAGATAGCAAGTGTGAAATACCTTTCTATGCCCACATATCAATGTGTGTAAAAAGTCATGAATGACTTGATACCGTACAACATGAGAAAAAATGCATCTTTATGCCTGTATATCATGTATGCATGCCAATGCCATGTATTTCAGAGATGAAACATGTACTCACACTCTCAGAGTACTCTGTCTCACACTTTCCACTCATCATGCTCAACCACTCGGTACTGTATATGGCCTATTTGGCTTAGGAAAGATCCATCCCGGGATATATATATCATTGACCATCAGTCACTCAGTACCGAGGAAGGCCAATCTGTCCCCATCGAGAAGATCCATCTCTAGATATATAAATGCTTCAGACAAGATCCATGTCCAGGGAAGATCCATCCCTCAATATAATCAATCGCTCTCACTGGGGGTGTGTACAGACTCTGGAGGGGCTCCTACAGCCCAAGCGCTATCATATGCCAGTTCCAAGCATAAATCAATATAACATGCTGCAGCGTGAAGCCCGATCCCATAATTGTCACTCATAATCAGGCTCTCAGCCTCACTTAGTCATCAATCTCTCCAGTCTCACTCACGGGCTCATAATGTCATGAAACTAGCCCGACAACAATGATATGATGTATCAATAAACAACAACTGAGACTGAGATATGATATGAATGCATGAATATGACTGACTACGAAATATCAATGAAATCAGTGAGATGATAGCAAGAAACGACCACTATGGGTCCTAACTATATCAGCAAACATGATATCTAGCATGATTGACAACTCAGTTACTTTATCCCATGGTGAAAACACACATATCAACCAAATAGGGCCACTAAACAGTACCATGAAAACAACAGAGTCACAATTCACATAATGCATGACCACAAGCCCGTCACCTAGCATGTGCGTCACCTCGTCATCAATCACATAGCACGTAATTCTGGGTTTCATACCCTCAACACTAAGTTTAGAATTGTTACTTACCTCCAACAAGCCAATTCCAATACCGAGCAAGCCAAGCGATGCTCTAAGAATGCCATCACGCGCGTACCGACCTCCGAATGGCTCAAAACTTGCCAAAAGCAACTCAAATACATCAAATAAAGCCCAAGGAAACAATTCCAAACGATAAAGATCGAATCCATAATCAAAATCCAAAATCGGCCAAAAGTCACACCCGGGCCCACGCCTCGGAACCCGAAAAAACTCATTAAATCCGATAACCCATTCGATTATGAGTCCAAACATACTATTTTTACTCAATTTTGACTCCAAATCGATGTTCAAAACACAAAAATTCATATTATGAAATTTTAGGCAAAAATTCCCAATTTCTATTTAAAATTCATCAACCAAAGCTAAAATCGAAGATAGATTCATGGAATATAACCAAAACCGAGTATAGAACACTTACCCCAATTCATATGGTTAAAATTTCTCAAAATATCGCCCGAATCCGAGCTTGGAAATGTTAAAATGAAGACAAAATCACGAACCCTTGTATTTATCATCCTGCCCAGCACTTCCGCTTCTGCGGACACTTAATCGCATCTGCGGTGTCGCAGAAGCGACCAACATTACGCTTCTGTGGTAAAACACTAAAGTTGGGCCTCCACTTCTGCGGTCCTTTCCATGCATCTGCGCAAGCACAGGTGCAGAACAGCCCATCGCACCTGCGCAAATATCCGCTTTTGCGCCTATCACCCCGCTTCTGCGACCACGTAGGTGCGGGAGAATCTTCGCACCTGCGATTACAACTCACCTGACCAAACTTCGCTTTTGCGCGCCCCTGCGATCAAAGCTCCGCAGGTGCAATTACACCAGCAGAGTTCACCTTCAGCTATCACTCAACTCCATCTTTCAATCCGATAACCGTCTGAAATCAGCCTGAGCTCCGCAGGACCTAAATCAAACATACAAACATGTCCCATAACATAATACGGACATATTCGAGGCCTCAAAACACACGTAACAACATCAAAATGACGAATCACACCTCAACTTGAGTCAATGAACTTTGAAACTTCAAACTTCCACAAACGATGCCGAAACCTATCAAATCACGTTCGATTGACCTCAAATTTTGCACACAAGTCACATTTGACATTACGGGCCTGCTACAACTTTCGGATTCGGAATCCGACCCTGATATCAAAAATTCCACTCCCAGTCAAACTTTCCAAAAATTCTAACTTTCGCCATTTCAAGCCAAATTCCACTACGGACCTCCAAATACAAATCCGGACGAGCTCCTAAGTCCAAAATCACCCAACGGAGCTAACAGAACCATCAGAAATTCAATCCGAGGTCAAATACTAAAAAGTCAAACTTGGTCAAACCTTTCCAATTTAAAGCTTCTAGCTGAGAATCATTCTTCCAAATAAATTTCGAATAACCTGAAAACCAAAACCGACGATTCACATAAGTCATACTACATTATACAGAGCTGCTCATGTCTTTAAACAACCGAGCAAAGTGTAAATGCTCAAAACATCCCATCGGGTCGTTACATCCTCCCCTACATAAACACACATTCATCCTCGAATGTGCCCAGAGTTGTTCTCAAAGCCATCAATCGCAGTGTAACCTTACCATGCACATACCCAAGGGAGATCCCACGTCACCTTATCCCATATAGGTCTGATAACACAACATAACTGAAATTTCAAAATTCAACCATAAACCTTAGAACCAAATTTTTCACACCCGAAATTTTCTATAAGATCAGAATCTCGTATCTACACACTGTACAAGTTTGAACAAGCTGTAATCATAACCCAAGATGTAATCATATGATATACCGCATAACTCAAATACTCATAGCGATAATTTCTAATCATAGTAGCTGCTCAAAATAAACCAATACCAGTAATAAACCTCATATCAAACAAAGCCTCGCTCTAATACTTTTGTACACTGCCAATGATGTAAGAAACACGCAGACTCATAACCATTCATCAGATCAACCAGTTTTAGAACTCCCCTCCTTTGATAGGAACTATAGCAAATTCCTATGCCGATCAGTAATAATATCCTTCCAAATATTCCGTAATCAGATCCGATAGCACTCATTCTAGGTCCGATGACCTCATCTCATCTGACATAATCACTCTAGTGACATGCCACCAATACAATCTAAAGCTAGCACCCGTACAACCCGTGCACCAGTAAGCAACAACCCAAATGTACTCAATCATGGAAAATGACTCAAATGAGAGAACTGCTTCGCAAGCTCAGCAAGTACCACCACAACGCAATGCTTAAACTCCATCACACACCATATAACCATAACACACGAATCTAACACAAAGGTTCATACCTCAACATAACTCCTCTACGATCCATGACCCATCCAAACGATGGTCCATATTATATACCTCGAGCCACCCTGCTCAAAATCAATAACCACGCAAAATTCGACATCAAGCACCCAAAGTGCATTACCATAACCACGGAGAGCAAATAACACAATACCACAATCCGGAAAGAATATAGCCAACGCGCAATCAATCATGCATTACCCAAATACTCATCTCACTCAAAAATCCGCTATAAAGCCCAAATAGAACTGCACCATATGTGCATATGACCAACGAATCACAACTCCTCGTAGCATAGAAGAGTAACTCACAGATCACTTCAGAACACGAATAAGCTCAATAACAATCGAATGGCACATCCCTCAATAATAGCAGTATGGAGCCAACCAATCCGGCTCGATGTAGAATACACACCCTAATTGAGCCTACCAATGGGCCCCCAAATCAACTCTAGTCATCCACAAATAGATAAATAACCCTCCGAAAGTCCATAATGACTTAATCATAACACATATTATCATCTGGCTAACTTCAACCACAACTTTATAGTCCACAACCATAAAACAATCTGTTCCTGGAAACTCCAATCTCCAAATCCATAGAACACACGAATAACCATATCTGATCCCAACTCCATCGCTGAATGCCGAACACATCTCTCATACACGATCATCCACGAGAAATACTTCTAAAATTCTCCCATGCCATATAGCAAAATTTGAATAGCTGTAGTCGATCAACTAGGAGAGTGTCGCAATACCAATAAAGCATCCATAAATCAAAATACATTGCCCCTTCTGAAATGTATACTCTCATCATGCTATAACAAATAGTGATATCATTTACCTAGTCATCTGAAACCGTCCATGCTGCCTAAGAATTTTATGATCTTCCCTTCAAAACTGAAATGTGACCTCGCTTATGCAAATCTCCATCCCACACAACACATCACATATACCGTGCCATCATATGAAAAAAAATACGAGAACTTTATAATCAACTCCGAGTCACAAGCAACTACGTACTCAATTAGCCAAGAACTTTTCATTGGATTTCATCCGGAGAAAATCACCATACATCACATGCTCCTCACGCTAGTAGGAAATATACTCCTTGAACCGTGGTAGAAACCATTGAGAATATCTTGAAACCCCTTTGCACATAACCAAGTAAACAGAACTAAATCTCTCTAACTCAACCAAGCCACGCAGGTCACCAAAAACCCAAGAGTATTACCACGAAACACCTGTAGAGACTAGCCACATCATAAGTACCCAAAGAATCGATTATATCCATTACTGTGCTGATCCAGCCTACTACCAAGCTGTCTTATTTCTCTGAGTTCCTTCCGAATTACCCTTAATTTGCCACTTCTCCTTGCCAGAACATCACAATCCTTACCCAAAGCTCGCCACAAGAGATACTAGCATCAAACTGCACCGCCCTAAGGCCCATAAGCCGCTGTATTCCCTCTTAAGCACCCCAAAAGTACAAAAACCGAGACACCCACTCTGAAAAGACCTTTTGTGGGCCTAAAGTTGTTCCCTTCCCCTTCCTAATACTGAAATGCATAATCCATAAGGATATAGAAATGCCACAACTCTCGACACCATCCAATAAAAAATCTCAGACCCTAGCCATATACAAATCTTGAAAATTTCCAATTGCTACATTTAAATCTTGAATTCATTAGAACCATTCTTGAGAGTCTTCCACTCTGCTTGGATCTCAATTAAACCGACCAAATGAACCGAAAGACTCGTGCCCCATTTGTACACAAAACCCTAAGAAGTAATCCACACCTCTAAGAAACCGAGTGAACCCCTACTCCTAGCACGCTACATCCGCCACGGATAACAAACTCGATTCATTCCATGATCCCCATATACCCATTGAGCATAATACAAACCGTATCCAGAAATTCCTTTACTCGAGTCATCCTCGATCTCAACCTCTTCAAATCATAACTTTTTTACAAGTATACCTCAAACCGAAACCAATACAACACATAACCATGAAATAAACTTATCAATCGCAAACTCCGCCACTTGGCTCAAAGCCGTAGATCAAAATACACATAACTTCCAGAATATCGCAGTGAGATTCAACTAAATCCTCCATAAGCTCATGTAACACAGACCATCTAACATCTCAAATCATCTACGAATCTCGCATTCTCCATTATAACAGTCAAGATAACTCTCATAAGAGATCCACACTCAGATATCAAGACATATAATTTACTGGTAAAAGAGAACTAGCTACAAAACAACATAGAGATCACATAATCTCAAGACACCCCGTAGGAAATAACCCACATGCTTAGCCTCAAACTTACATCTTTGTATACCCTTCCACAGTCACAACCACTATTACTTAATCTTCCTGATACTGAACCCATCGACAAGACATGAGAATCTAATTCGTTCCACAATTAACCCACATGAAAGATCTTCTGATACACTCATAACTCGAGACTATGCATCCCATTAATACAGAAATCAAGCACCCGATAGTCCTTTCTACACCTCAAGCAGACCTTCCTTGTCACATTCAAGCCATATGAACACATCTCGCAGTCACATCATACTCATCACGTAGCCATCCAGCCACAAATTCTACTAATAGGGACACTACCAGACATATAAAACGTGCTCACACAATCAACACCTCTGTGCTCAAGCTACAGTCAAAACCCGGCCTCAACTCCTCCAAACTGGCCCTTTATCAGCATACTGAAATCACACCTCCCACCTCATCCATGGAATCACAAGCCGTCGATGCACAGCTGATACCGAGCGCTCACGTGCGCATACAAATACGTGGAAGGAATTCAAAGAGTTACGCTTCAAGCTGAATCAATTTCGCATGATAAGGAAAGAGATAGGAAGTATGTACTAAATGTCCTGTAGCCTCTCAATGATAGGTATGGACGTCATCATACCGATCCACAAGACTCTACTAGACACTTGCTCATGGCTTGTAGAACCTATGAACCTAGAGCTCTGATACCAATCTGCCACGACCAAAAAATCCACTGGTCGTGATGCCACCTGACCCAACCCGCTAGGTAAGCCAACTATACTATCCAATTCCAATAATATTTAATATGACAATTTAAATAAGAGAAATTATCTAAATCTTATACTTTTCTCAAGGACTGGTAATACAAATCATGAGCTTCTAAGAATAGAATTTACGAAGTTGATATGAAGTAAATACATCTTCTATTTGAAAAGTACATAAACAGAGCTTATATAAATCAACGTACCATGAACAAGAGGTAGGTACAAGCGGAATGCAGGTACATCTTCAAATCCAGCTCCCATTGAACAAATCAACCTCGGCAGCCAACATCTGCACGCAGTGTGCAGAAGTGCAGTATCAGTACAACTGACCCCATGTACTGGTAAGTAACAAACTTAACCTTAGGTTGAAAGTAGTGACGAGCTGGAACATGGTCGTGTTCAACACCAAAAGCCAACAACAATTCATAACAACGTAGAGCATATAAACAAGGAAGTAACTCATATATTAAAGTGCTCAGGTTTCACAATTTTTCCGAAAATTGTTCCGCTTTTAAGAATATCAGTAAAACCCAAATCTTTTACCGAAATCATCGCAAAAGAGATAGTTTGAAAACTATAATTTTTCCAAAAATTCCTTTCCACAATAAACAAGATGTTTCATTTTCTTATAAGATAGCAAGTGTGAAATACCTCTCTATGCCCAGATATCAATGTGTGTAAAAGAAGTCATGAATGACATGATACTGTACAATATGAGGAAAAATGCATCTCTATGCCTGTATGTCATGTATGCATGCCAATGCCATGTATCTCAGAGATGAATCATGTACTCACACTCTCAGAGTACTCAATCTCATTGTCTCACACTTTCCACTCATCGTGCTCAACCACTCGGTACTGTATATGGCCCATTTGGCTCAGGGAAGATCCATCCCGAAATATATACATCATTGACCATCAGTCACTCAGTACCGAGGAAGGCCAATCCGGCCCCATGGAGAAGATCCATCTCCAGGTATATAAATGCTTCGGACGAGATCCATGTCCAGGGAAGATCCATCCCTCAATATAATCAACCGCTCTCACTAGGGGTGTGCACAGACTCTGGAGGGGCTCCTACAGCCCAAGCGCTATCATAAGCCAGTTCCAAGCATAAATCAATATAACATGCTGCGGCGTGCAGCCCGATCCCATAATTGTCACTCATAATCAGGCTCCCAGCCTCACTCAGTCATCAATCTCTCTAGTCTCACTCATGGCCTCACAATGTGATGAAACAAGTTCGAGAACAATGATATGATGTATCAATAAACAACAACTAAGACTAAGATACGATATGAATGCATGAATGTGACTGAGTACAAAATATCGATGAAATCAGTGAGATGACAGCAAGAAACGACCATTATGGGTCCTAACAATATCAGCATAAAGCCTAAACATGATGTCTAGCATGCTTCACAGCTCAGTGACTTTATCACATGGTGAAAATACAGATATCAACAAAATAGGGCCACTAAAGAGTGCCATGAAAACAACAGAGTCACAATTCATAGGATGCACGCCCGCACGCCCGTAACCAGTGCATCACCTCGTCATCAATCACATAGCACGTAATTCGGGGTTTCATACCCTCAACACTAAGTATAGAAGAGTTACTTACCTCGAACAAGGAAATTCCAACACCGAGAAACCAAGCGATACTCCAAGAATGTCATCACACACGTACCGACCTCCGAACGGCTCAAAACTTGCCAAAAGCAACTCAAATACATCAATTAAAGCCCAAGCAAACAATTCTAAACGGCAAAGATCAAATCCTTAATCAAAACCCAAAATCAGCCAAAAGTCACATCCGGGCCCACGCCTCTGAACCCTACAAAACTCATAAAATCCGACAACCCATTCGATTATGAGTCCAACCATACTATTTTTACTCAATTCCGACTCTAAATCAATGTTCAAAACTAAAAAATTCATATTATGAAACTTTAGGCAAAATTCCCAATTTCTCTTTAAAATTCATCAACCAAAGCTAAAATCAAAGATAGATTCATGGAATATAACAAAAACCGAGTAGAGAACACTTACCTCAATTCATATGGTTAAAACTGCTCCAAAAATCGCCTCAATGCGAGCTTGGAAATGTGAAAATGAAGCCAAAATGCGAACCCTTGTATTTATCATTCCGCCCAGCATTTCCGCTTCTATGGTAAAACACTAAAGATGGGCCTCCACTTCTACGGTCCATTCTCCGCATCTACGCAACCGCAGGTGCAGAATAGCCCATCACATCTGCGCAAACATCCGCTTCTGCGCCTAACACCCCGCTTTTGCGACCACGCAGGTGCGGGAGAATCTTCGCACATGCGACTACGACTCACCAACCAAAACTTCGCTTTTGCGCGCCCCTGCTCGCACCTGCGAGCTCGCACCTACGATCAAAGCTCCGCAGGTGCGATTACACCAACAGAGTTCACCTTCAGCTATCACTCAACTCCATCTTTTGATTCGATAACCGTCCGAAATCAACCCGAGGCCCCCTATGTCACGCCCAAACCAATGGGCTGCGACAGGCACCCGGTACCTTATTCAACCGAGTACCAACACAATGTATCTTTTCATATCATACTATCATAGATAACTGAGCCGGATGTTGCCGTGAAATAGGTAGAATCTAACATGTAATACCAACTTATACATAAGACATATGGGCCTCTAAGACCAAAATAACCACTCGTACACTGAACATAGGCCGACAAGCCCATATAATCTTTTAATTACATGACATTTGTCTACAAGCCTATAATGATACATAATTGTCATAAAGGTCGGGACAGATCCCCGCCATACTAAAGAATACACATCTAAGTCATACTGACCAAACAAGCAACTCCGGAGCAAATAGAGTGCACCAACATCTTCCCTGAGCTGATCGCCTACTTGGAGGACTCTCAACCTGTCTATCGGGACCTACGGGCATGAAACGCAGCGTCCCCGGGCAAAAGGGACGTCAGTACAAATAATGTACCGAGTATGTAAGGAATGAAAATTAGTTAACAATAGACATGAGAGAAACATAGAGTAAAAGACTCAACATGTATAGCTAAATAGCTCTGTGAATCATTTAATATTATAATGTCATGCATATGTGTATAAATGTCATACCATGCATGGGTAAATGCGTTCATAAGATCATCAAGCCTCTGAGGGCATCCAATCATATCATCTCAGCCACTGTGGGCAAATCATCAACGAATACCAGCTGATCAGGAGGTGGTGCGTATATAACGCCGTAACCATTTTTCATATCCCATATACATATAAATACATACATGCATATATATATATATATATATATATATACACACACACAACGTATACCAGCTGATCAGGTGGTGGTGCGTATATAATGCCGTAACCATTTTTCATATCCCATATACATATACATATACATATACATATATATATATATATATATATATATATATATATATATATATATATACATATATGGAAGGCAAAGAAGACTAGAAAAGTCAGAATTCGGGTCGAGCCTGAGGTAATCTACCCANAATTTCTAAAACGATATATATATATATATATATATATACATATATATATATATATATATATATATATATATATATATATATATATGTGTGTGTGTGTGTGTGTGTGTGTGTGTGTGTGTGTGTGTGTGTGTGTGTATGTGTAAGGCAATCTGGTCATGGATCAATGTACATGTATAAATAAATGCAATACATGAGAAGTATGTCAATAAAATCTCTCGGAACGTCATAAGACCATTATACCTTTGATTAATATCATGAAATGGCCTTTATCAACTTACGTATTTTCTGAGACCCATGAACAGATGATAGAATAATAGGACACATGGAGAATCAAGAACATAGGCACGTCTAGTACTTCTATTAATAGAGTCATTTATGAAAGTTGTGCATTTTCTCGTTTCGTTTGTATCGTATGGATCATGTCAAAAAAAGAAAGAAGGGATAGCCTTAACATACCTGAACGATTCTCTTGACAATCCTCTAACGCACGTTAATTGCGACAAAATACGTGACAGCAAGATCGGAGTAGGGAAAAATCCGTATGATATTCTTGAGAAAGATCACACCGTACTCCCTTAGAATCGCAAAATCCCGTTGCTATTACATAATGTAATTTCGTATGAATTTTTCTAACTTTCATGCGTTACTTTGCAATTGTAAGTATCTATATTTGTGATTTGGAGATACCCAACGTTACTCTTTTCAACATAACGTTCCTTAATGAGGTAAAAGAATTCTTATGTTTATGGGTTAGTGGGCACTACTTGCATAATGACTAAGCCATACAAATTTCATCTTACCTTTCCACCTTTTAATATAATTTAAGAGTCACTAATTATGGTGATGGGCTGCCACGTTCGAGTGGACCTAATTCTTATCCAATTTTTTCTAATTAATTACCTGACAATTCCTCAATTAATCAGGTAATCTCCTATTATCCAATAATTAACCAATAACCCACATAGTTAAGAATTATCTCAAATTACTTAAAATATTGATCATTTTTAGCACACCTTGTACACCTCACTATCATGGTCATGTGGTACCTTGTATGGCACTAGTCCATAAATATCGGGTATTATAGCTCGGACCGTATTTTATCCCAAATTGATAAACTTCGACGAAACTCATTTTCTTCGATTTGCTTGCCCTCTCACCTTCACAAATTTACTTATCCTTTGTTTGAAATAGCATAATACTTATAATTCCAAAATAATCTCATCCCCGAGCTTACGTCGATTAACTTACAAAGAAACTTTAACGTACCAAAAATGTGGGATGTTACATCTCATTTCCGAGATTTCAATAGTTTATTTATGGCGTACTTTCACGTACGAAAATATGGGGTGTAACATCATTCCCCCCTTTGGAACATTCGTCCTCGAATGTTGACTGATGTACTTATTGTTTTTATCACGTATGTCCTCCGAATACTTTTGTACTCTCCTTGCTATCTAGGCAACTGTTCTGTGAATAAATCCAACGGCCAGGGCATTCCCCTCTTTAGGCCTCTTTCTCACATCACGACTCATGGCCGGAATCCTTCCAATCTTGTAACTGTTGCTATCTTTTATCATGCAACATGTACGACTCTGACTTTGTAAGTGCGCCTATGCTACTCTTCTCTCCATTTTCCTCCAGCTTTTAGTCAATCTCTAGGTCTCACTCTGCAAAACATATACAGAGCTTGATAAAATGTTCCTCTGGGCATCTATAGGTGTATTGAAGTTCTTCGGTCGGTACTTTGTCAAACTTACGAATATTGCCATATCTCATTTCGTACTTTGTAGATTTTATCCATCCATTGTTGATTTACCTCAATGTTGATCTACAATCTTCCATTTATATATTGAAACTTCTTACGTAAAACATTGCCACTAGGGCTTACATTGCATCGAGGAATATTCGAAGTGATTTTCCTGATCCACTTAGCGGCGATACTGTACTTCAATATCCGTACTTTATAGCATCCCAATGTGACTCACTTACATGGGTATTTTAATCCTGTAAAATTCATGAAATCCCTTCAAATCATCACTCAATTGAAGGTCCAAACATCATCCTTCATTTATCACAAGTATATCCTCATTTTACGACTAGGGCAACATTCCATCTCTTTTAAATGCTATTAGTCTTAGACTCCTTTGAGTTCATTCAGGCTATACTGAGCTATCTATAACTTAGGGAAATCATTAGCTCTCTTGTTTTTGTTGGCTTAATTCTGAGTACTTATCCATTTTAGTCACCTTCTCACTTGCCCTTCTTAACCTTAAACCTTGTCGCTTTACCATACTTTAGCTTGCGACCTACACATTTCTATTTATACTACTCGCAACCTTCCTTCAACTTGCTTGCACCATAGATTTCCTTGTGTCATTCTGCAACATCAAGCGAGACATCGTATCATTTCTAACTCTTCTTTACTCTTTTTACTAGACTTCTCTCGTACGTTGTTCACCTTTACCTTACTTACCTTAAAATTTCGCATCACAACTTCTATCTCTTTCATGACCTCCCTTCCGTAGAGGTATAATTCACATCGACAACTTGAAGCTCTATTGTAATACTTGCACCTCTAGTGCATACAAAATCCGGTGAGAGCTTCATACTGGCTTCTTATGTGGCTGGTACTCTTCTAACTAGCATTATCGTAGAGCCGTTATAGAATATGACTACTGTACTATCTCTCTTGTATTTAAGAGTGATCCTGCAATATTCTCAATCATGAGGTCTATAATATTCTGGGTACAATAATCGGACTCTTGATTTTCTTCATTGATGTAACTCTTTACTTTCTTCTTCCTTCTGATCAGCCTTTAGGCTTAAGCTATCTTCCAATTTGTGGCTCATGGTATTAGTTATTACTTTAGCCTATCATGGACGCTCTGGAATATCCGTGATACCATCATTTAACAATTCAATCCTTTGTATATTACCTGGACTCAATTTTTTTCTTCCGGAGTATTCTACGGCTGTATGAATGACAACATATATGGTGCATGGATATCACTCTGAAATCTTAAGTGCATAATCCATTTTGTTCCCTTTGAGATTCTTTTAAATGTAAGCTATTACTTTTCCTGGTCTTTCTTCCCCACTGTTGTGTGTATACTTAGCTTATCTTAGTTCCCACGCATGCCGGAATTTTCGTGCAACTCACATGGTCTCGAATATTACTTTGATTTTTCTTCTCGTTCCTTAGCCATGGTAGGTGCCACTTTCTCATGGAGTACATACAATGTTGATGTGAGACTGTTGTTATAAGATCACTTCCTCTTTAGGTCACTGAGCTTAGGTCGAAGCTTTCTTCCTTACTTCCCCAGCTAGTTTTTCATTGTAGTACTTAGGGAGGACCCTATGATTCTTGCAAGGTTGCGAGCTTATTATATCAAATACTCGACAGAATTTTTTTGATGTCCTTCCATGCCTATAATTATCCATAGTTACTTACCTCCACGCCCTTGTACTTGTAGGGTTGCTTCTGAGCTGATATTTTCATTGTCTTTCTATTGGCACTCTCTTTTATTTACCTTTAACTAACCCAACTCCTATCTGAATATATCTCAAGGATCACGATGTCATGTATGCGAGACTGAATTCCCATGTTGGGGTTCATTATGTTTATCCTGCACGATCTCTTTATTTTTCTGTAACCTCTTATCTAGCCATAACCAAACTCTTCCTTAATCAACTACTAACTGCTTGTTGGTCCATTTTCATATCTGTGTTTCACGTAATCCTTCTTGGGTTATTTCCTTTGTCTTAACTTACCTTTCGCAATGGCTCCTTATTTATCAATAACATCCTGAGAGGAACCCGTACTCCATTTCCTTTATGTCGTGTTTGCATAATATTCTAGAATCATAGCATATTTGTAGGATTTGAATAAGTGCAATCTCATCCCTTTATCATTTTTATCGCATTCTTCCTTTACCATTCCATAATTACTAGAACCACTTAATTCTGACTTAATGCCATATCAATCCATATTCACCCCTTTAGGGGAGTACTAAGATTTAGCACTACAACGATCTACCTGTAGATGTTTTACCTTTTCATCTTTGGCGTTTGTTCACATTATCGATGACACTTACACGACTTACTGTAATCCTTCTGCACTTAGGATAATAAAATTCCTTACTAGCGAGGGTGACACTTAATATAACTGGCAGATACAATCCCTTAAGCTTAACTTTGCTCACATTGCTTGCTTTAGGGAAGCGTCTTTCCGAATGACCTTTCTCTGAATTTCTTATGAATCTTCTTCTGTTGTCCATTCTATTATTGCCGGAATGCAATATGAAATTCTCATGATGCCGACCATTATCAAATCACCCAGTCCTTAATTCATGTTTAGTTTACCTTGTTCACCAGTCCATACTGATTTCTATTACTCTAGGGTCTAACTTTTCCTTCTGGTAGTCACGTTGGAATCACGAGCTTATTTCTCGAAATGAGGATATGACTTTATCGCCTATATTATTTTGTTGTCTCAATGGATGTCACCTCTCGTCTTTTCCTTCACTTGACTATAGAATCTGTAATACTGTCATATCTTACTCATAATGCTTCATTAACTCTCTTCTTATTTCCCGCTAACATCTATGTCTATCACTTTATTCTGAAAAGTTGAACAAGACATTCTTTTACTTTAGCTCCCCTTGCTCCATCCATTGGCTCTTCGAATTGCCTAACATTCTTTCTACACTAGGGACGGGAGCCACACTAAGGTAATATTTATCCCTTCAAGGCTTCCAGTGCCTATCTTTGTAGTACTCATATCTAGCTGTACTATTTTAGAGTGCACCATCTGGGTGTCTCACAAAGAGATCTATTAGCACATTTGTAATATCCTTCGGTAATGTCAACTAACGCAAACAATCCATCCACCATTTTGGGTTACCCTAACCCCAGCTAGATCCTACTCTGCCTTCTCTTATACTACTTCTGCTAGCCCCCATAGGGCATAAATGAGATGGGTGTGGCCAATTGTATATACCTCTACTACTGTTGAAGGTAACTCAAAATGCTTATATCTCCCTTCCTGAATGGTAAATAATGATAATCTTCATTAACTTGGCGCCTCGTACCCTTCTTCAGCTTGGTTCTTTTACTTGTTGAAACTGGTATCTATCTTCTGAATCTATCATTGCCTTTCACCATAGGGGTGGATAGATATTCCTCCCTTAAGGCTCTTTATCAAGAGGCTTACACGTCTTAGTACATATATGATCTACTGAAGACCTTACATTTTTTCATCATAAGCATCATGAAAAATCGAGTTCCTCTGACTCAACTCTTCCATATCCGCATTCAATCTTCAATTGGAGGTATCATCATATTACGGATAAAATAGAAGCTAGGAGTTTGAATTCTTATAAATGAGCTCTACCACACAATCTAGAGTAAGAAGAAAGAGTGACAGTCCTAAATGCCCTATAGCCTCCTGCTTATAAGTGTGGTGCACAACACATCCATAAACAAGACTCTACTAGATACGGCTTGTAGACTCCCTAGGACAGAACTGCTCAGATACCACTTTTGTCACGACCCAAACCGATGGGCCGCGACGGGCACCCGGTACCTTATTCAACCGAGTACCAACACAATGTATCTTTTCGTATCATATTATCATAGATAACTAAGCCGGAGAGGCTGCCGTGAAATAGGTAGAATCAAACATGTAATACCAACTTATACATAAGACATATGGGTCTCTAATACCAAAATAACAACTCGTACACTGAACATAGGCCGACAAGCCCATACAATTTTTAATTTACATGACATTTGTCTACAAGCCTCTAAGGATACATATTTGTCATAAAGGTCGGGACAGATCCCCGCCATACCAAATAATACACATCTAAATCATACTGACCAAACAAGCAACTCCGAAGCAAATAGAGTGCACCAACATCTTCCGCTGAACTGATCGCCTACTTGGAGGACTCTCGACTTGTCTATCGGGACCTACGTGCATGAAACGCAGCCTCCCCAGGCAAAAGGGACGTCAGTACAAATAATGTACCGAATATGTAAGGAATGAAAATTAGTAAACAATAGACATGAGAGAAACATGGAGTAAAAGACTCAACATGTACATCTGAATAGATCTGTGAATCATTTAATATTATAATGTCATGCATATGCGTATAAATATCATACCATGCATGGGTAAATGCGTGCATAACATCATCAACACTCTGACGGCATCCCATCATATCATCTCGGCCACTGTGGGCAAATCAACAACGTATACTAGCTGATCAGGTGGTGGTGCGTATATAACGCCGTAACCTTTTTCCATAATATATATATATATATATATATATATATATATATATATATATATATATATATATAAAACACCATCTAGTCATGGGTCAATGTACATGTATAAATAAATGCAATGCATGACAAGTATGTCAATAAAATCTCTCGGAACGTCATAAGACCATTATACCTTTGATTAATATCATGAAATAAACTGTATCAACTTACGTATTTTCAAAGATGCATGAATAGATGATAAGATACTAGGATACATGGGGAATGAAGAACATGGGCNAAGTAAACTTTATCAGCTTACTTAATATCATGAAATGACCTTTATCAACTTACGTATTTTTTGAGACCCATGAATAGATGATAGAATAATAGGACACATGGAGAATCAAGAACATAGGCACGTCTAGTACTTCTATGAATAGAGTCATTTATTAAAGTTGTGTATTTGCTCGTTTTGTTTGTATCGTGTGGATCATGTCAAAAAGAAAGAACGGATAGCCTTAAAATACCTGAACCGATTCTCTTGACAATCCTCTAACACACGTTAATTGCGACAAAATACGTGACAACAAGATCGGAATAGGGAAAAATCTGTGTGATATTCTTGAGAAAGACTGCACTGTACTCCCCTAGAATCGCAAAATCCCGTTGCTATTACATAATATAATTTCGTATGGATTTTTCTGACTTTCATGTGTTACTTTGCAATTGTAAGTATCTCTATTTTGTGATTTGGAGAGGCCCAACGTTACTCTTTTCAACATAACCTTCCTTAATGAGGTAAAAGACTTCTTATATTTATGGGTTAGTGGGCCCTACTTGCATAATGACTAAGCCATACAAATTTCAACTAACCTTGCTACCTTTCAATATAATTTAAGAGTCACTAATAATAGTGATGGGCTGCCACGTTGGGGAGGACCTAATTCTTATCCAATTTTTTTCTAATTAATTACCCAACAATTCCTCAATTAATTAGATAATCTCCCATTATCCAATGATTAACCAATTACCCACATAGTTAAAAATTATCTCAAATTACTTAAAATATTTATTATTTTTAGCACACCTTGTACACCTCACTATCATGGTCATATGGTACCTTGTATGGAACTAGTCCATAAATACCGGGTATTATAGCTCGGACCGTATCTTATCCCAAATTGACAAACTTCGAGGAAACTCATTTTCTTCGATTTGCTTGCTCTCTCACCTTCACGAATTTACTTATCCTTTGTTTGAAATAGCATAATACTTATAATTCCTAAATAATCTCATCCCCGAGCTTACTTCGATTAACTTATGAAGAAACTCTAACGTACCAAAAATGTGTGATTTAACATCTCATTTCCGAGTTTTCATTAGTTTATTTATGGCGTACTTTTACGACGAAAATATGGGGTGTAACACCCGGGACCTCAATCAAACATACCAACAAGTTCCATAACATAATACGGACCTACTCGAGGCCTCAAAACACACATAACAACATCGAAACGACAAATCACACCTCAACTCGAGTCAATGAACTTTGATTCCTTAAATTTTCATAACCGATGCCGAAACCTATCAAATCACGTCTGATTGACCTCAGATTTTGCACACTAGTCACTTTTGATATTATTGACCTGCTCCAACTTCCGGATTCGGAATCCGACCCCGATATCAAAAATTCCACTCCTTGTCAAGCTTTCCAAAATTCTAACATTCGCCATTTCAAGCCAAATTCTACTACGGACCTCCAAATCAAAATCGGGACGCTCTCTTAAGTCGAAAATCGCCCAACAAAGCTAACGGAACCATCATAAATCCAATCCGATGTCAAATACTAGAAAGTCAAACTTGATCAAACATTTTTAAGGCTTCTAGCTGAGAATCATCCTTCCAAATTAATTCTAAATAACCTGAAAACCAAAACCGGCCATTCACATAAGTCATATTACATCATACGGATCTACTCATGCCTTCAAACAACCGAGCGAAGTGTAAATGCTAAAAAAACCGGTCGTGTCGTTACACGGACAACACTATCGGGCAAGCCAACACTAAATATCTAATTTAGGTCTCATTTTAATATTTTAGATATCATAGTTTTCCTTCAATTAAATAGTAGAAGATGAAAATTTCAGAGTAAATAATAATGTTTTTTAAAAATATTAATACTGAATAATCCATAATCATCCCAGAACCCGGTGTCACAAGTGCATGAGCATCAAGTAAGAAATAAAATAAAATACAACATCTGTCCTGTATACAAATTTGGACAGGAAAGAAAATATAAATACTCTGATGGAGACTCTGTTGGCTGTGGGTCGTTATATGGAATGTAGCTCACCTAAGTCCCCGCATTAACCACGCCACTGCGCCCACAAGGACACTAAATATATATGTGCCTGCACAACAAAATGTGCAACAAGTGTAATATGAGTACATCAAAACAACGTACCCAGTAAGTATCCAGTCTAACCTCGAAGTAGTGATGAGGGGTCGACTCCGACACTTACTATGGGCTATGATTTAAATGCCAATGATATAATTTAAACACGGGTTATATAGAACGACTCTAAGCTCAATATTATGAAGTAAGTAAGCAATTCTTCTATAATTAAGAAATCTCCAAATTTATTTCTCATCATTTAACAGTTTATCTCAGGCCAATGAGGTAATATCATTTGTTATAAATTCCAAGGCAATCAATTCAATCATGCGCAAATTATGCAGAGGTCGTACGACCCAACCCAACATATAAATAAAAATTATGCACTTTCGAGGGTCGAACGACGCGAACCATAGATGCATCTATTTAATATGCCAAGGCGTTCGGCCCGCTCCACAAAAGATAAACACATTCAAACAACCAATTTAACAATCAAGAAAATGAATTTTAAACTTTTAAAATTCCTTTACCAATTTCAATGTGATTTAAGCAATCAAATTAACAAGAAGGTTGCAAACATCCCAAGTATCACTAATTTGGGTCCTAGACTACCCGGACTTAATCATAATAGTAGCTACGCACGGACTCTCGTCACCTCGTGTGTACGTAGCCCCCCCACAAATAGAAGCACATATTTAATTATTTCACCTATGGGGTTAATTCTCTCTTACAAGGTTAGAAAGGAGACTTACCTCACTCCTAAATTCCATAACCGGCTCCCAAGCCCTTCCGACGACTCAAACCGATGCCCAATGCTCCAATACTAGTCAATAAAAGTGCAAAACCATAAATATATACACTAATACTCCTTAAAATTCAATTTATAACAATTCTCAGCTCCGCTCGAAAAGTCGTTAAAAATCACCCTCGGGCCCACGTGCCCGGATTCCAAAATTGTTTGAAGATAAACTTTACCCATAACTCCACGAACTCAAATATATAATTTATCCTCAATTCCATGCCCAAATTCGTGGTCAAAATCCAAAATACCAAATTCTAGGTTTTCTACCAAAACCCCACAATTTCTACTATTTTTCATGTTTAAATCCTTATACAAACCATGTATTTAACTTATAATAAGTAGGAATCACTTACCTTGTGTTGCTTGAAGAAAATCCCTCCTTGAAGCTCTCCAAAATTGCCTCCACCAAGTGAAAAATGGAAGAAAAATGGGCCAAGTCCTACCTTTAAAACAATCTGCCCTGCTGACCTTCCGCATCTGCGGTACACCAGCCACAGCTGCGGCTCCGCACCTGCGGAAAATCCATCGCAGGTGTGGTTCCCTCCAAGCTAGGCTAAATCCTCTTCTACGGTCCTTCACGTGCTCCTGCGCCTTTGCATATGCGGATGTCCTTCCGCTTCTGCGACCCAGTTTCCCCTCTCGATTCCGCTTCTGCGGAGCTCACCTCGCAACTGCGGGCCCGCAGATGCGGAAATACCCTCGCATCTACGACCATCTAGCTCTGTCCAAATGTCTCTTCCACGACCACCTAACCGCACCTGATGGCTCGCACCTGTGGCCCTCTTCACG
The DNA here is from genome assembly GCF_001879085.1 of Nicotiana attenuata. Classification (NCBI taxonomy): domain Eukaryota; kingdom Viridiplantae; phylum Streptophyta; class Magnoliopsida; order Solanales; family Solanaceae; genus Nicotiana; species Nicotiana attenuata. The sequence goes on from NW_017670279.1 coordinate 56,172, forward strand.
CAGGTGCGATTACACCAAATGCCCAACTGCTTCAGCCTTTTCTCAAATTCAAATTCGATCTGTTAACAGCCCGAAATCCACCTGAGGCCCCCGGGACCCCGTCCAATCATACCAATCAGTTCCAAAACGTAACGCAACCTGCTCGAGGCCTCAAATCACATCAAATAACACCGAAATCAAGAATCGCACCCCAATTCAAGCTTAATGAACTTTAGAACTTCAAACTTCCACATTCGATGCCGAAACCTATCAAATCACGTCCGATTGACCTCAAATTTTGCACACAAGTCACATTCGACATTGCGGACCTACTCCAACTTCTGGAATCATAATCCGGCCCCTATATCAAAAAGTCCTCTTCTGGTCAAACTTCTCAAAAACATTCAAATTTCTAACTTTTGCCAAATGACCCCTAAATGACCTACGGACCTCTAAATCCACTTTCGGATGCGCTCCCAATACCAGAATCACCATACGGAGCTATTCCAAGACTTGGAATCCCAAATGGACATCGATAACATTGAAATGCACTTCAACCCAAATTTATGAAATTCTTCCAAAATGCTAACTTTCACAATAGGCGCCGAAACACTCTTGGGTCATCCAAAACCCTATCCGAACATACGCCCAAGTCCGAAATAATCATACGAGCCTGGTGGAATCTTCAAATCCCGATTCTGAGGTTGTTTACTAAAAAATCAAACCTTAGTCAATTCTTCCAACTTAAAGCTTCCGAAATGAGAATTTTCTTTCCAAATCAACTTCGAACTTTCCGAATTTCAAGTCAGACCACGTGTACAAGTCATAATACCTTAAGTGAAGCTGCTCATGGCCTCAAACCGCCGAATGATGCGCTAGAGCTCAAAATGACCGGTAGGGTCGTTACATTCTCTCCCACTTAAACATATGTTCGTCCATGAACGTGCTAAGAACTGCTCTAGAGTTGTCCAAAATCACTGTTTAAAACCTCGTGCACCTACCCATGCTACCACAACTCAGTTTAGCGCATTAGCTCGATCCAATCTGAACCCTTTATTTAGGCAAATAAGCCTTAGAGCCAAATTCCAACATCCGAAATACTCTGCCAGGCCTGTTTCCAACATACAAACTCCATATCAACCACTATGCGATGTACCAACACGTGATTGTATACTCTTACTGAATTCACACCATTCACCGCGTAATTCACATGACCAATAATGGCATCCTCTGATAATAATAGCCGAAATCCCACGAAGCCGATTGTCACGACGCACCTTATGACTCATACAAGTCTTGTTCCAACTATTGTAATACTGCCACGATAGGAGAGATGTGTAAGGATTGATAACCACTGCCGAGTCAACAATCATTGAGTTCCTCCTCTTAATAAGAACCATTACCTCATTCTGGACTGAATATCGATATTTACTCTGTAATGTGCCTTATATAAATTTGATCGCACTAATCCCAGGTCCAATAATCTCGTCACACACAGTACGAGCTGCTCGGGCAATCAGCCACCTCAGACATTGCCAAAAGTCTCATATGATGCCACAATGTGCCAACAAGCTACAAACTCGAATGTAATACCAAAGGGAAAAATGAGCTCTAGAAAGTACTACTCAACCCACGTAACTAATTAGTATCCGAAAAGATGTTATGAACCTTTCTCAGAAAATGAGAAACAATACACACAAGTATAGATATGGGAAACTGTTGTTTACCGTGAAAATGGTAATAACAATTAAATTTATTAAATGAGACTCTAAAAATACGTGATCTATTCCCAAGCTAGATAGTTAGAGCAGATGATGCTAATATTATGAATTTTAGCGACGAGGCGGAAGATAAACGAGATAACGAGCGAACCAAAGGGTCTGCTACCCGGGTATAAGCTTGGTCGATTGGGACCTCAAGGTCGACCTCGGGTAGTCGGGGATACTCGGGAGGTATCTAACAGCTAGAAATATAATCAAACACAGCTATTTATAACCGAAATTGAGTTTGTACGGTGAAGAACACATATAAAATGAAGAAAACGTATAGATGCAAAGGATATTGAGGTATCCTCAGTACCAGTGAGATCCAATAAGTATTAGTAAGATAAGAGAGAGAGAGAGAGAGAGAGAGAGAGAGAGAGAGAGATTATTGCACTTTGTAGAATTTGTAGGAGCAACGTTCCTTTTTTACAAGGTAGGGCGAGTTCCCTTTATATAGGAGAGGAAACTCGAAATACATGTATATTTAATTTATAAAATATGGAGATGTGATGGCTTGACTCGATACCCCAGCATAGGCTAGGGATAGGCCGCTCCTGTCAGACTCAACCGCGTATATTGGGGGCTTCCCCCTTTTTTCTTTATCTCGGCCTTGAATCGGACCTCGACAAGCCTCGAAGGAGTGGACTAAGTTGTGACTTCATACGATCGGGGTCTTGAGATATCTTCCCGTGGTGGCTTCATGTTCTCGGGGTCTCGAGGTACCTCCCCGAGATGGCTTGATGGCGGGAAATCGGGCCCTCCAATTTCACCGCATACAGATAGTCTCCGCGTTTCTCAGAACGAAGCGATGGGAAACGGTTATGACCATTGACTCCTCGAGCCCCTTATGGTGATAGTGCATTGGCAACCCGCATTGGGGCGCAATCTTTCGTGATAGATGGCATATCTCATAGACTCCTGCTCAATACTCTGTCACTCCCGTTCTTCAAGGTAAAAGGTGCTACCGTCGATTTGGTTTTTCAAGGATGCAATAATTACATTCGTCGGTCAGTTTTCTAGAGCCTCGACGACCGTGCTGCTGCCTCTATAAATGGGATGCCTTGGTGTTGTTTTTCCTATCCCAGTATCTTCATCGGCATGCTTTTCCTATTCCCTCTTGTCATCTTCTTCTACCTTTAAACATCATGCTTGGGGCTTATAGCCTCAAGACCGTTAGGAGGAGTTCCCTTAAGTTGTGTCATGGCCCTTCGTCGGGACGTCCCTTTGTTGAGCATAATCGCGATGTCCCGCTATGGTCGTTGGTATGTTGGTGTATGCTGCTGCCGTTGGCCCGAGGTGGCGATGGACGGGGAATCGGTCCTCTCCTTATGTAGACAGCCGTTCGGATTATGCATCGCTGCTCACTCTCCTACCCGGGCCTGGTATGGCACCTCATCCTTAGGGCTCTTTCTTTCCCGAGGGATAAGGTGGCCCTCTCGGTCGTTGAGGTTGAGGCCCGCCGAATCTCCAACTTTTGGTTCTGGCGGGCTATGTCTCTTTTCTCTGTCTCCTCCGCGTCTCCTCCTTTTTATCTTCTCCATCTCCTCTGGCGGGAATCCCTTGAGGGATTGAGATGGGAACCTAGAGGAGGTGGAGGTCGAAGGGATCACCCTCGAGGGTGTGACGCTCGAGGATGCCGATACCGGAGATGCACCCTCGAGGGCGGACTGGGCTTCCGGGTTTCATCACATATACGTCCTTCCGTTTCTTCGCTATAGGAGTAGACTCCATAGGCCTCAGCAATTGTATGTAATGACCCCTCGAGGGCTTTTGTAAATGTATGCCATGACCCCTCGGGGGCTGTTGTACACGGAATTTTACGAATATGAATATATTCCTTTGATTTTTGCCTTCGATTTTTGCCTTTGAATTTTGCCTAGTAATTACACATTTTTTATACCCCTTGAGGCCCCTTTTTACTTCTTGACTATTGATATTTGGCCGGGGTGCGAGCATTCTTTCAGCTCCTCTACTGATCGTCATGGCTCCCTTTCGAGGCCATCGTTGTATCTCGGGGCAGCCCTGGGTTGATCGGTTAGGTCTGGGCTGCCTAAGACTTCTGAATCGTATGGAGGTAACATGTCGAACTTCGGGGCCTTTGAGGATGTTCTATTGGATGAAGGCCAGCTTTAGGTACCGGGGGGTCTTCTTTGATTTCTGATGTGGACGGCTTCCTTTAGATATGTAGGAGATAGATTTTTGCTGAGCGGTTGTCTACGCTCAGGCACCGCTTCGGACTTTTGAGAAGCCTTCGCAATTGGAGCTTTTGTATTTATTCTTTCCCCTATTTTGAGGTTAGGAAGGGGATCACGAAATCTGAAATTACCTTGCGTCGGGTGACGGCATGGAAAGCTTCACAAATTCTTGTTTCTCTTTGGTGGGGATTCTCGAGGCGAGATGCTATCTCGAGCTCGGAGATGATGCGGATGGTTCCTCGAGTCTTGGGTTCTTGTCAAAGGATACTTTCGGGGTCGGATATCATCCCATTGGACTATATCGACGTTGTATTCTCCCCGGGGCTGACTCCGGGCATGCGAAATGTTGCCGTTTCTTATCATATAAGTGGGGCGGCTTTGGATTCTTCATAGGATTTTACTGCCTTGAGGTAGCTGTGCCCCTGCTTTGGCATAGGGCTCCTCATTTTCCTAGGTGTAAGAAGTGTTGGTGCGTGCCTTTGCTTTACTCTGTTTAGTATTACCATAGTCATGGCAACCACTCTGGGGGCGGCATGGCAGAGAGTGGAGAGTGTTGTTACTGGCGCTCGGGAGCTGAGGGATTTCGTTCTGACGACGGTTTCTTTGATAAGAGGGAGCATTTGGAGATGGTGAGAAAATACTGCGGATGGAGTGAGGGGGTAGCACTGCAGGTCCTTCCTCCAGGAGAAAACGTTACGGATTCCGCTGACGGATTTTTGAGTGTGTACCTGTATCCTTTCGTGTTTGGCCCCCTCGACAGGGTCGTGCTTGATTTTTGCTTGAAGTATCGGGTTACTTTGGCGCAGATACATCCGTCGTTTTGGCGGGTGGTGCTGATGATGAGGTTTTTTGCGGAGAAGGCCGATCTCGAATTTACGCTCGACCACCTCATCCGGTTGTATCGGCCCTTTCATCATCAGGGCCTGCTAACCCTGAAGTGTCGTTCATCCCTACCGTTTGTTGTCGATGATGAAGAGGAGGGGTGTCGAGAATGGGCCGGTTGGTTTGTCCGGGCTCGGACGGTCGACATCATCCCCTCGTAGCTTTTGCCGTTCCCCGAAGGGTGGAATTACGCACGTGAGTGGAGCGTCCAGTGCTCTTTTAGGTTGTACCTATAGCGGAAGTTAGTTAAATAATGATGCTTTTTACCTTGTTGTAGCAATTTCATGGATGCCAGGCGAAGTCTCTGATCTACCCGGCTGGGTCCGGAGGCTGGTGACCCATTCGTCTTGCGACGAGCGTCGGTGGCGAGCTGTGCTTCGTGTCAGGTGAGGAGCGAAATACCAAGGTATGTGCGTGTGCTGCCTTTGCCTCGGCCCTCATGTATTTGAGGTAACATTTTTCCCTTTTTCTACTTGCATTGGATCTGTCGCTTGCAGGTATCGGGCAGTTCTTTAGGATGAGACAGTGTTCTTCCGAAGAGGGGAAGGGGTCGTTGATCTCTCTTCTCGCCCTTCGAGGCGATGGAGCTTCTAGCGGTGCTGCCCATGCCAGTATCTCCAAGGAGAAGGTACTGCCTGAGTCTGCTGCCCCCGAGGTACCTAATTCTAGGTCGTCATTTACTTTGAGTGGATATGCTATTCTCGAGACCGGCTCTCCCGGGGGCGAAGGGGCAGGATCAACAGGAGTATGCTCCTACTTCGAGGAAGTCCGCCGGCTTCACTTCGTGGTGAGTTTAGGCGCAGTTTCCCTGTATTCTGCGTCCTTCGTTCGTCATTGAGTTTTCTTTGTGCAAGCCTGTGACAGGCTGATGTCTGAGCTGGTCCGTCAAGGGGCCAAGTTTCAGAAAGTTCGGGATGAGGGAGAATCTCTTAGGCTGCTTAGCGAGGAGAAGGAGGGCGAGTTTCTGCATTGGCGATGCGAAGCGTACAGGAGCTCGAATTATGAGAGTTATTTGATGGAGCAGGTAACTTTATTCAGCTCAAGCTTCGCTTTCTTCGACCTTTTTAGGTTAACGCCCTTCTCTGTTATATCAGTTGCATAAAAAGACGGAGGCCATGGAGCACCTCAAGGGCGATATTGATCGCGCCAGAAACGCTTGTGACGAGTTAAGGGCTCAGGTGCAAGCTCACGTTTTGGAGGAGGCAAGTGTCTCGGCCAAGGTTCCTGCCTTAGAAGTCCAACTGTGCTTGGATCGAGATAATGCCAAAATCCAAGAAAATGTGATCGAGAAATTGGAATCAGAACTTTCGAAGACTAGGGCCAAGGTAATTGATGCCCAGGCTAGGGCAATGCAAAGCCGAGCCAACGCTGATCGGGAGATGGCGGTCCGTATGAAGGATGTTGCGGACGCTCAGGCCGAGCTGAAGCGAGCCCTCGATCGGGAGAAAAAGATCGAGGAATACGTCCGTTGCAGCTCCCTAAGGGAAGCACTCGAGGAGATTGGTGCGAGGGGCTTTATTCTTTCTGATGAATTGGACCGAGCAAGGGCGGATGAGCACGACGCGTGGTCGTTTCTTGCTGACGGTGCGGGGAGTGAACCCGGTGAGTTGTATTTCTTCGGAACGGATCATAAATTGTGTCGTTCTGTTGCTTTCTTTTTGATATATGTAGAACATGTTTGTTTATGGAGAATGTGTCTCCTCCCCCCTTTTTCCTCCGTGCGTGTGAAATAAGAAGATACTTTGAAGCCTTACTTCATCCGCATCTCCTTCTGTTATTGTCTTCGACCAGGCCGGTTTCGATGTTTGGCGGGATCCTTACAGGTCCAGGATCAACTGGGCTGGCCCTGGGCTCCTAAGAGCGAGCGTTGCGGTCCCTGCGCTTTGTCCAGCCGTTTAGATCCAGTCTCCGAGTCGCTTTGCGAGTCGAGCTGTTACTGGCCTTTAAGCTCTTCCTTTTCCGTACGGGCGAGTGACGGTGGCCTTCTTTGCCTCGGGTCGAAATGACCTTTAGGCTCACTCGGCTGGCGATCGTGGAATTTGTGTCGCGCCCTTAGGCACGCTGTAGTTTTGTATTATTGCGGGTCCAGTCTCCGAGTCGCTTTGCGACTCGGGCTGTAATCGACCTTTACACGCCTTTCGATTTCCCGAATGGGGTAGTGTTTTTTACGTGGTTTTGGTCGTTGAAACCTTTCCGTATGTGACCCGTAGGCTTGTTTAGTTAACTATTTTGGATCCGGTCTCCGAACCGAGTTACGATTCGAGCTCACTTTAATCCTCAAGTTGTCAATTTGGCTGGCGACAATGGCTCTTACACTTTTTGGTCGTAGAGACCTTTTGATATATGGCCCGTAGGCGTGCTTAGCTGGCGACAATGGCTCTTACGCTGTTTTTGCCCGTGGGCTTTTTGTAGGCTTTGTTTTCCGCTCGTTAAGGTCTTTTTGAAAGATTTTTGCCTGACCCGTCGTCGGTTCCAGAGGAACCTCGATTTCAAGTCGTAATCGGCAATATTTCGAGCACTTCGGAAAGTTCATAGCCCATTGTTTGCCTATTGAGGGAAGCCTATTTTAACCGGTTCTTTCCGAAGTATATTCGAAGTAGTGGCCTGCGATTTTTGTTTAGCGATGGTCGGGCGTCCCCGAGTCGCTTTATTTTGGCTGTATCAGCCGTTTTGACCGTAGCCATGTGTCACGCCCCAAAATCCGAGGAGCACGACCGGCGCTCAACCGAGTAAGCCCGACTGAGCAAGCCTGTTAGGTTTCATCCTACCCAACCCAACTCATGATTAAATAGGAGATGGACTCCATTAATCAGCTTTAGTAAGTATTTCATTAACAACTTCCATTTCATTTCCATTAGCAACTTAAATCACAATTATCAAAATATTACAAATTTTATAAATCTTTGCCAAACATCAATATTTCTACTTTAATTCCAATACCCGACACTACCCACAACCTGTTTACGGAGCCTCTAAACATAACTGAAGAGTAATGTAATATAGAAATGCCGGTAACAAGGCTCCGGCTATACCTCAAATACAAAGTACATGATAAACAAATGAAACAGGACCCCGAAACGAAGGGGCTCACCAAGTCAGCTGAAAGGATGATAAGGCACTAGCTGCGACCAACACTGCCTGCTATAGAAACACCTACATCCATTTAAAGACGTAGCGCCCCCGGCAAAAGGGACGTTAGTGCCATCGAATAGCACTAGTATGTATAACTAAACACCATCTAGTTAGAAAGAACTTTCATACAATAATAATGAAATCACAATTACAACTCAAACACTTTAAATGATCACAACATTATTAAATAAAAGAATCATGCCATCTTCACATCATTTTCCCATAGCTTTTAGTTTGGGGCATTTCATACTATTCAACATTGTTCACAATACCACCGCTATCTTGAGCGGAGTCCGATCTCGACCCGATCGGCTACGTCGCCTCATTTGAGACATATATTTCAATCACAATATCATTTTCTTTTTTTTCTGGAATTCATTCACAACACCACCGCTATCTTGAGCGGAGTCCGATCTCGGCCCGATCGGCTAGGCCGCTTTACCAAGGCATTGTTCCCTTCTCATTAGCCATTTCGTTTCACATATATCATTTCATAGGCACTTGGGGCCACAACTTATCACATCATTCTTGGCACTAGGCCGCATTTTACATCTTTCCCAATTTCAATATTAGCTTTGCCATTTAGGACAGTAGGTGCACACAAGAGCAATTAGAAATTGTAAGCATAGATGAGACTTCACATAGATGGCACAATATATGTTACTCCAATCTCAATTTAAGGTCCTAGCATTTCAATACATGATTCATATTCCTTGCACCCTTTTTAAGTTATCAAGAATAGCACATTGATCATATTGGAATGCATCTTTCACAAATATAGGGTCACAGCACCAATTCATGTAAGTATCAATCAAAGCAAGAATTCAAAGTTCAGTCTTACCACATTTACACAAGCATCGATAGAGCTCAATTTCTAAAAGACGGGGTTTTAGCCATACATACCTTGTTTAAGCTTTCCTTAAGTTACTACAACGTTTCCGAAATTCTAGCAATCCCAATCTAGTTTGAGACATAACAAAATTGAACACAAATTAGGAAGGTATTCATGGTTTCAGCTCATTTGAGCATTTTATCAAATACTAGTTGAGCATCTTGATTTCAAATCTCTTTTACAAGGTTTCCTTCATTCCCCGACCCAATCTTTACTTATTTATGTTCAACAATCTTTCCACAAGCCTACTTTTTACATGCATGTATACATAATAGTATTACACCCAAGAATCATACCTCAATACCCCATCTTATACCCCAAACTCGAAATTAAAGCCTAATGTATAGAATCTTACCTCTTAGATAAAGAACTTGTGATTGGGTTCTTTGATTCTTGAAGATTGATGCAAGATTGGATGATTGAATGTTGGGTTCCTCCTTCTCTCTCTAAAATGCTCTCAGCTCTCTCTAAAATCAGTGGAAAAATCACCCCAAATGAAGCCCCAAAGACTATATATTAAAATGGGGTCGGGTTATAAAAATAGGAAGATTAACCCTCCGAATGCGGGTCTGCGGTCGCATAATGGACAGCAGAATGGGTATGCTAGCCGCAAACGCGTCGCAAAACTCGGTGACCAAAACTGGGCTACACTGGTCCAGTTTGCGACCAGATTTGCGACCGCAAATCAAGTATGCGGACCGCATAATGATTTTTGCGATCGCATATCTGACACAGGATCACATTTTTTCAGCCTTTGGTAATTTGATCATAACTTTGTGTAGGAATGTCCAAATGACGAACGGTTTGAAGAGTTGGAAACTAGACTCGAGGAACTTTCATTTGGTAGGTTATTCATCACATAAGACCTTATACATATTTAGATATGCTCGTTCGAAGTATGGACTAGTGCAAGTACCTTTGGAATCTTAGCCTATTATGAAACTTTTCCCATTTGGCTTACACTTAGGCCTCTCCTTGGACCCCACCTTACTTAATATATGACTCATACCCTTGTTTACCAAATCCAATTGATGCCCACCATGTAAATAGCACAAAAATATTATAATTAGCCTACGTGGCACCACGAAATCCTAGGTTACTTAGCAAAATTTTTCCGGGGCCTTACACCATGTGCGTTTGGCCGTAGCCATTTTTTATCCCGAGTGATAGCTTAGGCGTCCACATCGAGGGTATGCCCTTTCGGGATTCTTACAAATGCGATGTATAGCCTAAACTTCGGGATTTTCATGCCTGTTGAGGTCTTACCGTTTGTCATGCCTGTTGAGGTCTTACAGATTGTCATGCCTTTTGAGGTCTTACAGTTCTTGGGCGATGTAGAATGGACCTGGTTATGCTGAGTCTGCCCGTTAAGGGTCTTACAGTTTCGGATTTTCCAGCATATGGTGATTTGACGATAGTCTCCGAGTCATCAAGTTGTTTAAGCGTGAAGACCGCTTCATGTGAGCTCGGAGTTGCCTTGTAGGGGATTTATGAGCCTGGAGTTTTGATCCTGAGATCGCGCGAGTGCCTAATCTTAGGCATCGAGTCCCCGAGTATTTCAGAATGCAGTTGGTGGAGGGGGGCCCCCTGTCGGGGATACACTTGAGATTTCTTTGTTCGGAGAATAAAATGCCGAGAGAATATTCTTTTATTGCTTGGTATAGATGTACGTTGTTTCGCCATTGTGAACTCGATCCATGCGTGCATGGCTTCTCGGATCGATATGGCCCAGCATATAATTCCCGATGGGGGTTCAGTCCGCCGCATCTGGGTCATTCCAAGGGGGATTCTCTTAGAGGCAAACCATCGTTCGTTGTTGGGATATCGGAATACAGCCCGTGGCATCATCGGACCTTCTTCTGGTATGCTGTTCTGCCAGTAATCTTGCTGACAAGGTTCCTTTCAGGGCGGAAGCTCGGCCGAAGGGAGAAAATACGGCGGTTGCCTATATGCGGTCTAGGAATCTCCGGGTAGAGTCTTGAGAACCTCCGAACATCCTAGCTAGCTGTTTGTGTTCAGGTTAGTAAAAGGAAAACAAAGGAGCGAAAGCAGTTTTTTCTTACCGCGGGGTTTGTAGGCGATGTTCCGGGACTCGGTGCATCCCTGTCGGCTTATTCTAGTTCTGCCCTTTGCGAGGAATCTCGCTCCTCTGTCGAGATGGGACCGTCGACGCCTTCGGGTAGAGTGTCGGTGGTCGCCCGAATAAAACGTTTATACTTTGTGCTTCCTTTGATGGCGTAAAGCCCGAGGTCTCAGCTCGGATTCAGGCGGGCTATATTGAGAGAATGGTCTTTTCGACGACTTGCTATTTGGAGTTCACCAAGGATTCGGGATGTGGGGGCGATTTGGTTCGTTAATGTGGACTGCCCTGGTGACCTTTGGTCCGATACCGTAGTTATGGGTGACCGATCTTCCTGATCTATGAGCACATGATTTATTTTAAGATTAAGCGGATGAGCGAGAGGTTTACCAATGTGCCGATGTGACGCCGGGGTGGAGTCGTGGTGCCCCTTTCCCTGGATGCGAGAGTATCCTTGCAAATATTTCCCTGAATCTGTCTTTGTCCCGGTGGAAGGTATTTTGCTTCCCGTGTTATGAGTTCTCGGAGGGTGTCGTCGCTCCTCCATTGTTGTGGTGATATGTCGCGGTTTGTTTACTTCATCCTTCTTGGTAGTCTTCTTTCCTCGGGGCCAGATTTGAGCCTGACCGTTCGGTAGTATTCTTCGGCGAATTTGACTGGGTAGCACGGCTATCATATTTTTGGGACGGGAGTCATTCGTGGCCCCGCTGCCGCTTGCGCCCCGCGAATCCCGCGTCGGGTTGTGGTTCCCTCGAAGGGGCCTTGGTCGAGTAGGCCTGAGTCGCTCAGCGTTCCTGGTTTCGCTTATGGTGACTACGATATTTGGCATAACAATGTTGAACCCACACTCTGCTGGACAAGGTTCGTCTGCCTACTGTGCCTCACCAGATCTGGTTCCGCTGGAGGTTCCTCGGGGGCGTCGCCCTCGAACTACTCCCCTACCGTTGCGAGGTATGTTGGATCTTGGGGCGTTCATCCCATTAGCAGCGTATGGATGGTATCTCCATTCGTTTAGCATTAGTTTCTTCATGGAAGGCCTGCTTGGGTGTGTTGTTCCTGCAGAGGATTCTGGACGGCCGCCCACGGCCCCGATTAGTGGCCGGTGTTGGGTACGGACGCATGGCCAACCCTCGGCCGGGTATTTGGCCAAGCATCGTTTGAAATGACCTGGGGTCAGCGGGTATGCTCTGTTTAAACCCCGCAAAGGCCGGGGTCGTCTGTTCATCCGAAGCCGGACGCGATCCCATTCGTCTATAAAGGAGCGGGATGCGACTTCTTGTGGTGTTTCTTCCTTTCTTTGTTCGGCCTCCGACTTGTCGGTTTCCGTCGTTGCTACTTCGATGACATCGGCATATGTTTTTGTGGTGGGGTCATCTTGAAAGTCGTAGTTTTTCTTCGTGTATGCGTGAGCGGTGGTGCCGTTGTATTTGGGGAGTTCCGACATCCTTAATTTTTTGGGAATGGGCTTCGGGGCCGCTTCCTCGGGGAACGGCCTCTGTACAAATTTCCTCGAATCCAGACCTTTTAGGACCGGGGGTGCTCTCGGGATATGGTCCACTCGAGAGTTGTAGGTCTCGAGCTTTTTATCGTTAGCCGCAATCATTTTTTCGCCCAATTCGATCCTTTTGGTAAGGTCCTCCAGCATCTTCACTATGGTGGGGTCAGCCGTTGACCCGATATCATTTGATCTTTCGTGTATTTGCTCGGCGGGGGGAGCTATCTCCGGTGCTGGTGTGCTGGGAGTCCTCGGATGACTTTGCAACTGAGCAATGGCTAGTTGTTGTGCCTGCAACATTTCAAAAATAACGTGAAGACTAACTTCCTGTTCTCCCCGGGCCGGGGTTTTTTGAACTTCCTGTCGGTCGCTGTGTCGCACGCTTCCGTCGGCGTGAGAAGTTTCGTTGACTTGTTGTGCGTCCGCGTCCGCTAGTATTGGTCCGGGTGCATTATCGTGATCCTGTAGTGGTGCTCCGGTGGCCGGGATAGCTACACCATTTTCCCCATGATCTTCGAGGCGGTCGTTCTCAGCTCTGTTCACCGAGCCAGACATTTTTACCCGAAATCAAAGGATCTTGGACAAGAAAAAGTGTGAAAAATGATATGCATTTGCGTGATGAAACTAGCAAGAAAATAATCACTATTATTTTTATCCCCACGGTGGGCGCCAAACTGTTTACCGTGAAAATGGTAATAACAATTAATTTTATTAAATGGGACTCTAAAAATACGTGATCTATTCCCAAGCTAGTTTGTTAGAGCAGATGATGCTAATATTATTAATTTTAGCGATGAGGCGGAAGATAAACAAGATAACGAGCAAACCAAAGGGTCTGCTACCCAGGCGTAAGCTTGGTCGATTGGGACCTCGAGGTCAACCTCGGGGTCGAGCTCGGGTAGTCGGGGATACTCGAGAGTAATCTAATAGCTAGAAATATAATCAAACGCAGCTATTTATAATCGAAATTGAGTTTGTACGGTGAAGAACACATATAAAATGAAGAACATGTATAGAGGCAAAGGATATCGAGGTATCCTCAGTACCAGTGAGATCCAATAAAGAAACAGATTACTCGATCTATTTCCGTATGCTCATGATATATATCTTAACACGGACATCCATTTCAAGTGCATATCCCATTTTTGAACAGCAGGGTTATGAAAAGCCACGAGAAGCGACTGGACGTATTGTATGTGCCAATTGCCATTTAGCTAATAAGTCCGTGGAGATATTATTTTACTTTGTAGAATTTGTGGGAGCAACGTCCCTTTTTTAGAAGGTAGGGCGAGTTCCCTTTATATAGGAGAGGAAACTCGGAATACATGTATATTTAATTTATAAAATATGGAGATGTGATGGTTTAACTCGACACCCTAGCATAGGCTAGGGATAGGCCGCTCCTGTCAGACTCAACCACGTATATTGGGGGCTTCCCCCTTTTTTCTTTATCTTGGCCTTGAATCGGACCTCGACAGGCCTCGAAGGAGTGGACTAAGTTGTGACTTCATACCATCGGGGTCTTGAGATATCTTCCTGTGGTGGCTTCATGTTCTCGGGGTCTCGAGGTACCTCCCCGAGATGGCTTGATGGCGGGAAATCGGGCCCTCCGATTTCACCGCATACAACTGTACTCAACATCACACTGTTGCGGCATGCAACCCGATCTACACATAATACCATTGCGGCGTGCAACCCGATCCAACCATGATACCGGTGGCGGCGTGCCACCCGATCCAAATAATGTACCTGTGGTGGCGCGGCACTCGATCCACACATAATTATCTATAAAGGGATTACTTATCGAGCTAAAATGCTCATACCTGTGAAATACCCGAATATAAACCACAAGCACATGAAGTGCATAATGCAATTCCTGGGGAGACAGATAGCGCCATACGCTACAAAACTCAAGCACAACTAAGGTGCGATATATGATCTGCATCTCGAGAGCCATCCTGCTCACATAACACCATCGCTACGCGGAGCCTCAACACATATGCAATTAATCAATCTGTTTCACAACCCACACGGCACAATATAATATTACATGATATAGCCGACGACAAATTAACTTCCAACGTCCGAATACTCCTCCATAAGGAGCGCTATGCTGAAATGAAAACATCCGGCTTGATATAGAGCCCACATTCATATTTTGTTCCATCCACGGACCTCAAGACGATTCTGATCGTACCGCCCGGGGCTAATAACCTTTCACGGATCTATAATAACCCCTGACCCACAAGACAACCGTCAAATCCAGGACACACTTCCACAGTCCACAACCAAAAGTACCAAGCGCCCTTCAGGCATAAATTCTCACATTAGCGATAGTACCAAAAATCTCCATACTTGGTTTCAAATCTTCTGTCAATCAAGTGACTACATGTCACACTTATACAATCTTCTCGTGGGATACGCTCCCATGACCTTCAGCACCAGGTAGCAAGTCTGCACATCCATACCACCGGCCATACTAATGTTGTAAAGCGAATCAAGGACCCAAAAATCCGTACACAAGCCCTCTTATACTTGAAACCAATCTCAGGTGACGCTAAAGACAATATCAGCCTACTCTAAACATCTGCATTCTTTCCTGCTCATCCGAACCCGTGACATTTTTATCCACACCGAACCGCAACCTTGATCCTCAACTTTCAAATTTCATGTCGCTCACTGCACCTAACACACCAATACGTGAGACTGCAAGAATTTTACCATAACGCCTGAACCACTAATAGGATAAACACTTCATCATACAGAAACCTCTCACTTAACTCATTTTCAGGAGAACCATAGCAACACGCGACTGAATTCCCGTAATCGCAAAAATACAATCCTCTAGTAGTGGTCTAAACCACCATAACTCTTCCGAGATCCATCTACACATTACTCGAGTGCTTTCAAATTACGGTGATCGTCAAGCCTCGCACCTACTTCCACAAATCACCTGTATGCTTAACACGCTGAAGGAACTGATCATAGCCACCATCATGCCGATTCAACCATTGCTAACCGATCTGACTTCTTCTAGTTTACTTCGTACTTGCCTTAGGAATAATATTAGATCCATTCAAAACATGACGAACCCAAATCCACACTCATCCTGAGTGACCTATTTCCACAAGACAACGCTGTCTCAAACCCCACGAACCATCTCATACACTCCTTGTGCGCATATTCGCATCTTTAACTGGTACACCCACTCTAATAATCCTCTATGAATTCGAAGTCATTTTCTCCCATTCCTCTCATGTTACACCGCTGACCGAGGATAACACAGAATACTCCAAGCCTCTTTACATAATCCGCTGCAAAAGCTCGATACTCATCAATACTACGAACTCGAATCCTTAGGCACCACACCTTAACTTTTGAATCCACTAGGACTATTGTTGAGAGTCACCCACTCTGACTTGGTCTCGAATATAATCAACCCTAAGGCTCCGCTAGTGTATGCGGTGAAAACTGGGGAACCGATTTTCCCCCGACGCGATACTTTGGGGAATGACCCCGGAAGCACGGGATCTCGAGTCTGTCGCCTCCCTCGAAGCCCACCGATGCCTTGCCAAGAATAAATGATTACTAGAGGTCCGACGAGCGTAAAAATTCCCCGAGGAATGCACCCAGGGTCGACCAAATCTCCTCAAGCGGTTCGACACCAGCCCTCACACAACGTAAAGCCAACGGACTGTCACATCTCATCCATTTTTGTCATGTTAAAAGATTCTGTACTAAGTTTGGGCATCCCCTTTTCTATAAAAAGGGGGTCATTAACGCCTTGTAAAGCAGAGCTCCACTGGACCGCAAAAAGCAATAATATCTTCTCTCTCTCTCTCTTTCTAATTTGTTCATTCTCCTTAGTTCGAAGTCGTCTATATTCAATCATCCTTTTCATCATTCAGAATAGGCCCGAGGCCACTTCGCATTTATTGTCTTCTCACTTGCTCTTCGTCATATAGCTCAACATTGGCCATAGATAGCCTTAGTTAATTGTATCTTTACGTATTTCCCCATCCCTGACTGTCCCCGATAACTCGATCTCGGCTCAAGCCTCGGCCACGAGGCCTTCATCAACCTACTCTACATCCGGCCAGCAGGCCCCTTCGATTTGCTTACTGCCTCGTCTTAGCTCGCATTTTATTGCTACACTTAACACTTTTAGCATCGACTGCCCTAACAACTAGTTTGAGAATAGATCACGTATTTTTAGAATCCCATTTACAAATTTAATTGTTGTTACCATTTTCACGGTAAACAGTTTGGCGCCCACCGTGGGACTAAAAATAATAGTGATTATTTTCTTGCTAGTTTTGTTTCGCGAACGCACGTCATCTTTCACACTTTTCTTGTCCAAGATCCTTTGATTTTAGGCTAAAATGTCTGGCTCGATAAACGGAGCCAAAAACAACAACCTCGAAAATCACGGGGAAAACGGCGTGGTTGTCCCGGCCGTTGGAGCACCTCCGTAGAATCCTGAGATCGCCCCCGGACCGATCCTAGCGGACGCGGACTCACGAGATGCACAACAAGTCGATGAAACCTCTCACACTGACAGGAGCATACGACACGGTGACCAACACGAAGTACAAAAAACCCCGGCCCGGGAAGAACAGGAAGTAAGTCTTCACGTTATCTTCGAAATGTTACAGGCACAGCAACTGGCCATCGCTCAGTTGCAAAGCCACCCGAGGACCCCTAGCATAGCGGCGCTAGAGACGGCTCCCCCGTCGAGCGAACTCTCGAAAGGTCAAGCAACAACGAATCGGTGGCCGATCCCGTCATCGTAAAAATGCTCGAGGACCTCACCAAAAGAATCGAATCAGGAGAGAAATTGATCGCGGCCAATGATAAGAAGGTCGAGACCTAAAACTCCAGGGTCGATCAGATCCCGGGTGCGCCCCCAGTCCTCAAAGGCTTGTATTCAAAGAAGTTCATTCAAAGGTCGTTCCCCGAGAAAGCAGCCCCAAAGCCCATCCCGAAAAAGTTCAGAATGCCGGAACTCCCTAAGTACAACGGCACCTCCGACCCTAACGAACACGTCACTGCTTACACCTGCGCGATAAAAGGCAATGACATAAAAAACGACAAGATCGAGTCCGTGTTGTTGAAAAAATTCGGAGAAACGCTTTCAAATGGGGCCATGATGTGGTACCATAACTTGGCTCCCAACTCCATAGATTCATTCGCCATGCTAGCAGACTCCTTCATAAAAGCACATGTCGGAGCCATCAAGGTAGCAACAAGGAAGTCCGGCATTTTCAAAATCAACCAGAGGGAGAATGAGATGTTGCAGGAGTTCGTATCCCGCTTCCAGATGGAACGAATGGAGCTGCCGCCAGTCTCCGACGACTGGGCGGTGCAGGCCTTCACCCAAGGCCTGAACGAACGAAGCTCGATGGCCTCAAAACAACTAAAGCAGAAGTTAATCGAATACCTGGCCGTAACCTGGTCAGACGTTCACAACCGATACAAGTCGAAGATCAGGGCCGAGGATGACCAGCTGGGAGCTCCTTCAGGCTCAGTATACCCCAACAGACTCCTGGCAAAGGAGACAAAACCAAACAAAGAAAGATACCAACCATACCTCGAAGACGGAAGACACCCCCGAGGTGCAACTTACCCCGCGACGGCCGGAAGATAGATCGAGGATAGGACCCTCGAGGGCTCATCAACGGACCAGGCTCGATCAAAACATGGCACCGATGAACGCGCCCCACTTGTCAGAATATAACTTCAGCGTCGACGTATGGGGTTCGCTATCAGCAAAATCAGGAACGCCAAGTGGCCCAGACCAATACAGTCAGACCCGTCGCAGAGGAATTACAACTTGGTATGCGAGTTCCACAATACACACGGTCACAGAACCGAGGATTGCCACCAATTACGAGAAGAAGTGGCCCGACTACTCAACAAAGGGCACCTTCGGGAATTCCTTAGTGATCGAGCCAAAAACCATTTCCGAGACAGGGAAGCGACCCAAAAAAATGAGGCAAACGAGCCACAACACATCATCCACATGATTATGGGAGGCGCTGATACCCCGCAGGAGCCCATGATGAGGAAAACAAAAATATCCATCACAAGGGAAAAACGGACTCGGGGATATATCCCCGAAGACACCCTTACATTCAGTGAAGAAGGCACCGAGGCTCTGTCTCAACCCCACAACGACGCCCTGGTAATCTCTTTTCTTGTAAATTCTTTTCAGATAAAATGTGTACTAGTGGATCCAGGTAGCTCGGCCAATATTATTAGGTCAAGAGTGGTAGAACAGCTCGGGCTGACTGAATGGATCGTACCCGCCACTCGGGTCCTTACTGGGTTCAACATGCCAAGCGAGACAACGAAAGGGAAATCACCCTTCCAATTACCGTGACCGGCACAACCCAAGACACCAAATTCCATGTCATCGAAGGAGATATGAGATATAACGCCTTGTTTGGACATCCATGGATACAGTGCATGAGAGCGGTACTATCCACTCTCCATCAGATGATAAAATTCCCAACAAAGGATGGGATCAAAACCGTCTATGGGGAGCAACATGCGGCAAGGGAAATGTTCGCCATACACGATGTGCTGCCGGCGCTCGCGCTTCTTCTCCCAAAAAAGCCAATGGGTAAATCAGACCTCGGCCCCGATCGGGTTTGACAAAAGTGAAATCCGCATCATGTGTCCACCCTCGGGCAGTCGTAATAAGCCGACCCCAAGGCGCCGCCGGCCTGCCGCGCTTTAAGGTACGCCCACTTCTTTTATTTTATTTCAGAATAAGAACTAACCCCCATGCAGGCACCCAGCCCGAGGGATCGGGACACTGACGCTATCAGAAGCAATCGAGACCCCCGAAGCACACCCGTTTCACTCTTTTCCTTCGACCGAGTTTTTTATCCTAAAATAAGAAAAGGGTTCTTACCGGCAAGGTTTTTAACGAGGCAACAGCGGCAAAACTGCTAAAAGGGGAAAAACTCCACAGGGTTGATCAAAGCCACCCTAACAGCCAACCTACAAGCGGCGAAGGGCATTCCCCTTGGGAGCCACCCAATCCAAAGGATATGGAGAAACGCCAAAGCAAAAGTTCCTACGGGAAGACGACGTATAGGGCCGAACGACCAATATAATCAAAATCCGCCAGAGCGGAAGCATGTACTATTATCGGGTAATCAATCAAAAATATCCATTTTTTCCCGTGAAAGAAAAGGAAGGCTCCCTCTCGATGTAAAACAAATCATTGAAGCAATCGTATTCGGCGAAAAATAAGCCGGCCCAGCACAAATTTTACGCATACTATGCCGATGAATCGAAGAATATCTTCCAGCGTCTCGTTCCCCAAAAAAGAGGTATTCAAGCTCAAACAAAGCCGATATACTCGGAGACTTAAGTGGTTCAGTGCCCCTACGACCCCAGGGTCGGGACTCCGGGTTCACGAAGTCCCCGCAATACAACCCCAAGATTACAAAAGGCGCGATTTAAGCCTGAACTGATCCGATATACTCGGAGACTCAATGTATGAAGTTCTAAACAGCTTGCACAATCCCAAGGACAGAACGCCGAGCTCATCAAGCCCTCGGAAAACAACTCCGAGCTCACGAGAAGCTGTCTTCAAGCAAACTCGATGACTCAGAGGTTGTCGCCAATCGCCACGCGCTGGAAAATCCAAAACCATAAGACCCTAGCGGGCAACCTCGGCATAACCAGATATATTCCGCAAACTGTAAGACCTCAACAGGTATGACAAACTGTAAGATCTCAACAGGCATGACAAACTGTAAGACCTCAACAGGCATGATAAAATTGTAAGACCTCAACAGGCATGATAAAACTGTAAGACCTCAACAGGCATGAAAATCCCGATACTTAGGATATACGTCGCATTTGTAAGACTCCCTAAAGGGCATACCCTTGATGTAGACGCCTAAACTATCACTAAGGGATCAAAAATAGCTACGGCTAAACGCATACAACTATGGTCGAAACGGTTGATACAGCCCAAATAACACGACTCGGGGACGCCCGACTGTTGCTAAAAAATCGCAGGCCATCGCTCCGATATACTTCGGAAAAAACCGGTTAAAACAAGCTTCCCTCCACAGGCAAAAATGAGCTCCGACAATATCGGCTCCAAAAATGCAAGAGCGTCGATCTACTCGACATATGAGCTATGAACCTTACGAGGTGCTCGAAACACCGCCGATAACGACTTGAAATCGAGGTTCCTCTGGAACCAACGAAGGTTCAGGCAAAATTACTACAAAAAGACCTTAATGAGCGGATACAAAGCCTACACAAAGCCCACATGCAAAAAACAGCGTAAGAGCCATTGTCGCCAGCTAAGCAAGCCTACGGGCCACATATTAAAAGGTCTCTACGACCAGATAGCGTAAGAACCATTGTCGCCGGCTAAAAAATCTTGACAACTTGAGGATTAAAATGAGCTCGAATCGTAACTCGATTCGGAGACCGGATCCAAAATAGTTAACTATACAAGCCTATGGGCCACATATCAAAAGGTCTCTACGACCAAGCAGCATAAGTGCCATCACCGCCGGAAATTCAATATAAGCTAGGGATCGATTACAGCTCGAATCGCAACGCGATTCGGAGACTGGACCCGGAAAGTGCAATATGCCTAAGGGCACGACATAAATACCACCATCGCCGAAAATGCTGTAAAATCTAAGGGTCAACTACAGCTCGGATCGCAACGCGACCTGGAGACTGGGCCCGAAGATTGCAATACGCCTACGGGCCGGCATAAGTACTACTGTTGCCAGGATCTCAATGAGATTTAAGGGACGATTACAGCTCGGATCTCAACGCTGCTCGGAGACTGGACCCGGAAACTACGAGACGCCAAGAGGCGAGGAATAAAAGCCACTGTCGCCAACCGGAAATTTACGGTAATTCGAGGGTCAATTACAGCTCGGATCGCAACACGACCCGGAGACTGGGCCCGAAAGTTATAATATGCCTAAGGGCACGGCATGAGTGCCACCATCGCCGACCAGGGAATCGAGAAAACTCACGAGTCAATTGCAGCCTGAATCGCAATGCAGCTAGGAGACTAGACCCGAAGATTTCAATGTGCCTAAGAGCACGGCATGAACGCCACCGTCGCCAATTAGAGGTAATTTAAGGGTCGATTATAGCTCGGATCGCAACGCGATGCGGAGATTGGACCCGGAAATTGCGGAACGCCCAAGGGCGGGGAGTGAAAGTCCTCATCGCCGGCCAGAAAATCAAAGAAACTTAAGGGTCGATTGTAGGTCGAATCTCAAAGCGACTCGAAGACTGGCCCAAGATAGTTAAAGAACAGCATGCCTAAGGGTATGGCCCAGATGACACCCCCATCAGATCTCCAGGACACTTGCCCGCAATATCAAATTCAACTAAGAGCACAAAGGTCCGTCATCTTCTGCCCATACAGGCCAGGATAAGTCCCGAAGAGCAATTGCAGCTCGGGTCACAAAAGCGATTGGATCCAAAAGACAGCTGAAAATGGCAAAATGCCCAAAGGTATAAGATGAAAACAACTACTATTTGCCCGTACGGGCACAAAGAAATCAAAGAACAGGAAAGGTCGAAGCCAGAGCACAACTCAGAGGCCAAGCCGAAGCAGCCAGGCCAAACACGAAAGTCCTAAAAACCCATTCACATCAAAAAATCGCGCCTAAAGACCTTCGGACAGTTCCGAGCCTACTAGGATCCCTTCGAGCGTCCAAAACCGGCCCGCTCGGTCGAGATCAACGAGCAAAGAAAAAGTTACCTGAGTTACAACATTACAAATTTCTTCTTATATATTGCGTGCGCAAAAAAAAAAGGGGCACACTCTCCATCTACAGGCATACTTCGCGTGCATCAGAAGCAAAACGACAAAACAGCAGAATCAACATCCCACACCAAAGGAAGCCACAGCCCGCCAAAATTTCACCCTCCACAAGAAATAATATAGCACCACATTTATTCTCCTTGATCGAGCCAATTCCTCCGGGATAACGGAACCCCTTGCGCCAACACGCTCGACTACCCCTCTCCAGATCTACGACGGACACATTCCTCGATTATCTGCCCTCGGTCAAAGGCTCACTCCAATCCAGCCTGGACGTCAGCGGCACCCCTCGGTTTCCCGGTCATACCCGGCCGATCTTTGACGCTGACACAAAGGAAGTCGGGCTTCGAGGGACAAAGACCCTATCCGAGGCATCCGCCCCCTTCGGAGCATAAGCCCACACTTGAGCTCTTGGCTCCCCACGAGCCGCTCTAGCGAGATCAACATCGCCCTTAAGGTACTCCAAAAATCCACTCTTTTTCTGCAGCTGGTATAAACGAAAAAGGGGGAGGGTAGCCCTAAAAGCAGAAGGGGCGAAGCACATATTGCAAAAGGCCACCTGGTCCATCAAATAGCTCCCATATTTTGGGCCCGTCCCCGGACATAAAGGGCCCCAGAGGCAGTCGGCTTAGTCGAGGCATTCTCCTCAGAAGCACGAAATGGCCTCGCCTTGATAAAAGGCTCTGTCACACCACATATCTCATTATCAACGTCGCCCGCCTGGAGATCTACAGCCTCGGAAGGAGGCGCATCCACACTCCCGAGGGACCATCCGATGCCAACAACGCCCGCAACGGAGGAAAGGAAAAAACAATTGCTAAGTTCACCATCATCGAAGACAGAACCGGAGGAACGCGGGGCATGCCTCCCGAAGGACATCCTTTCGTCCCTACAAGCAACTAACGAGGGTATCGAAGGCGTGGCACCAACGCCCGGGAGGAACAACTCGCCTGAGCCCGGTCTCCACCTCCTCCAAATAAAGCAGCCATT
This sequence comes from Nicotiana attenuata, assembly GCF_001879085.1. NCBI lineage: Eukaryota > Viridiplantae > Streptophyta > Magnoliopsida > Solanales > Solanaceae > Nicotiana > Nicotiana attenuata. The sequence continues at coordinate 79,412 of NW_017670279.1, forward strand.
AGAGGTAGGTCCCGACGGCCCCTAAGGATGCAAAGGCAACCAAGAACACCGGCCATCAGCGCCCTGTACCGCACCGGTAGGATAGCCAAAGCCCCTATCGTGGTAAAATAAAGCTCCTATAGGCCAGAAACGCCTTCACTAACACAAGGACAGCGCATAAAGGCCTCCGCCAAAGGAAGACGGCCAGCAGATGCAGTGGCATCTTGACGAACGCTCGTATGGAACGACCCCCGGACTTCGATCAGGGCGATCCAATCGCAGGCAGACCTCTGCTCGGAACCCGCATTCGGGGAGCTGCCAGTGCCCTTAGACCCGCCAGCCCTCGGTCAGGCCTCCTGTCGAAGATCACCAAAAAGTCCGAAGACATCATCCTCGCCTTCGCGGCAAAATGTCTGGCGGCCCAACGTTACTGGTCTTATTTTTAAGTCGGAGCACGACGAACCCTACGCGGAGCTGTGTTTTCAAGCAAAATCCCTACAAGGGTCAGAAGAAGCGCCCAAAAACGAGTAAACATAGCTAACCTTATGCATCCTGAAGAGGGTTATCTACATCAAGATTGACGAATGCCTCCAGGCACCCGAAGATGGTCCTCGGCCGGGATAACGCTCCCGAAGGTTCCGAAATTCAATAATCTCCAAACAATTCGGAGGGCCCGGTAAACCGGACCTATCAGAACGAATGCTCACACTCAAATCAGATGCCGAAAGTCCACAAGTAAAAGGAAAAGTTCAAAGGGCCTCAAAGAGCATAAAACGTTCAAAAGCAAAGCAAAGCAAGGAAGGTAGAAGTCTGAAAAGGGTTTATTCATATCCATAAGAAATACATAAACAAACGGCCCTCGTGGGGTCCTTACATATGACTCCAAAAGCCCGCGAGGGGATCATTACATGGAAGAAAAATCTGAAGATGTGCATACAGCAAAAACCTAAGGGTCTAGCCTGCCCTTTTGCGACATCTCTGTTGTCATCCCCTCGGGCGTATGACCTCAAAGACAATATCTTCCACGTCCGAGGCCCTCGGGGACCCCACCTCGAGTCCTTAGAATGGCATCTTCAAAAGGAAGAGAGGTGGGGGAAGGATACGAGAAGTGACTGGGTGAAAAATCAGGCCATGGAGAAACCCGCCGGTATCAACCCCGCCAAACAACTTCTCGAGACATTGCCCCGGCCCGGGAGGCAACAGCCGGCAAGAACCACCGCCACACCCCCAGGAATCCAAAAGGGGTGTAACGCACCGAGCCGAGGAAGGAGGGTGAGCAGCGGTGTATATTCCGATCCCCCTCTTGAGCAGCGGTGCATAGTCCGAAAGAAAAGACCCCCTAGGGTCAGAAGGAGTCGGCCCTCTGCCTCATCGCCCCGAGCTGATAGCAACAACAGCAACAGCAATAACAGCAACGACAATAACAGGAACATCAACAACAGCAGCATCACAGCGGCATGATTTCGCTTAATCAAAAAGAGACCATAGAAGGAGTCAGGGCATAAAATGGCGTGAAATCATGAAACCTGGGGTCTCGAACACGGCAAGATGGTGGAACTTCAAAAGCAGCAGAGCAGGAATGAGAAATTGGTATCAAAGAAAGTGGGAGTAAGAAAGGTAACCACCAACAGCCACATTTATAGGGGGAACAAAGCAACCGACGGCGCTATTACCGCCCTCGAAAAACGTAATGGCAGGCACAATCAATACGTTCATAGAAACTGAATCAATAGCAATGACTCCAAAGGTCGTAACCTTTCGGGTGGCCCCGGAGAAGCGAAAAGGCAAAGTACTTCGGTACATATCGAAGGAAGGCTACGCCTTCGGTATGATACCGCTACCAGGGATCAAGAAATAATGTGCTCATATCGTTTCTTATCACTTCCCTCTAAGAAATGCGGAGACTATTTGTATGCGGTGAAAACCGGGGAACCGATTTTCCCTCGACGTGATATTTCGGGGAATGACCCTGGAAGCACGGGATCTCGAGTCGGTCGCCTCCCTCGAAGCCCGCTGATGCCTTGCCAAGAATAAACGATTACTATAGGTCCGACGAGCGTAAAAATTCCCCGAGGAATGCACCCGGGGTCGACCAAATCTCCTCAAGCGGTTCGACACCAGCCCTCACACAACATAAAGCCAACGGACTGTCACATCTCATCCCTTTTTTGCCATGTCAAAAGATTCTGTACTAAGTTTCGGCATCCCCTTTTCTATAAAAGGGGGTCATTAACGCCTTGTAAAGCAGAGCTCCACTGGACCACAAAAAGCAATAATATCTTCTCTTTCTCTCTTTCTAATTTGTTCATTCTCCTTAGTTCGAAGTCGTCTATATTCAATCATCCTTTTCATCATTTAGAATAGGCCCGAGGCCACTTCGCATTTATTGTCTTCTCACTTGCTCTTCGCCATATAGCTCAACATTGGCCATAGAGAGCCTTAGTTAATTGTATCTTTACGTATTTCCCCATCCCCGACTGTTCCCGATAACTCGATCTCAGCTCAAGCCTCGGCCCAGAGGCCTCCATCAACCTACTCTACGTCCGGCCAGCAGGCCCCTTCGGTTTGCTTACTGCCTCGTCTTAGCTCGCATTTTATCACTACACTTAACACTTCTAGCATCAATTGCCCTAACAACTAGTTTGAGAATAGATCACATATTTTTAGAATCCTATTTACAAATTTAATTGTTGTTACCATTTTCACGGTAAACAGCTAGCATATGAACACCCTCTCAAAGAAACACCCGGCTGAATAACCTTTCTTGTAAATCACCCCCACACAAAATATAAATCCCGAGTCTTCCCAAAGCCTGAACATAAGTTGATAAGGACAATTATAGCACACATTCCTCAAATCCTTTGCTCAAATTACCACTGATGTTCACTTTCCTTAGTCGTAATAACCTATCAATATGCTGATAACCAGAAACCTCACGAGTAGACAACCAAGCAATCCCATCGTAGGCGGTAGGGCTCTCCCACTTAGCTCGAAGCTACCATTAAAAACTCTGGAAACCACCGGGATTCCTTATCCCCTATTGACATGATCTTGCACAATCTCCCCACGAAATGCCTCGAAATTTTTCTGTTAAACATTTTATGAACACTCTGAATCACTAGCCACATTCACATATTCGACCTCTTAACGGATAGCCAATAAAATTCTTCGTCGAAGCTTCGTCAACACCACGCAACCGCTAACCTGCTCACAGGAGATAACTCACCTGTGGAAATTCCATGCCGACACCTTCCAAGGACGCTGCACTGAGTGCCATTACTATGAAGTCCTTAAACAATCTTGAGCCCATGCTCATTTCACCTGTTGTACAAGTTCGTGCAGTCCTCATTGACATCAGCTAAAGGTGCGACAATACATTCCAATCCAAAGTCATATTGTATCCTTCTTCATATCAAGCAACTCCTTTCTGTCGCATCCAATCTCCCATTGCATAACATCCAATATCCCAAATTAAGTCCGTAGACCCAGTCACTATCCACCATGAATGCCAAATCACTCTAAACTTTTTCAAAGTGTGTAGTCATCCTACCACAGAACCCATATGCCACTCTGCTACTCTCCCACTTTGGTCAAACTCACTTCTTTAAGCAACTACTCGACTCATGTTTCTCACTCTTGGCCTTTTAGAAGTTTATCCACCGCAAGACACCTCACACATGTCCTTCCTCCTCCTTTGCTGCCCAATTGTTGCCTTAAATAAATATCTATCTCTGTAGCACCTGGATCAATAGATCGCTACCAACTTTAAACCTCCCCGAAGACCATCTTTCTCGAGCCATCAACACTAGAAACACCGATTTAATTCTGAACCACTGCACACCGCAATTTTTGACAACGGCTTCCTTGGCACCATTTCACAATGTGACGCCCCGAGGGCAAATTGAAGAAAACCATAACATCGGCGAACTTAGCACGTTCAACGAGCATAACGATACCGCATCACAAAAGTCCACCACACCCGAAAATACCAAGTCTTGTTACTCCAACAACCCAAATCTGAACATTCTTAGTCCGATTGCCTTTCCTCTGCTGGAAATAAAGTACCGAACCTCCGAATCATGCCCTTTAGTAAAACCTCCTTTCAAGTCATTCACTGCCTCGACACATAGGCAAGCATCCTACCATCACACCAATACTGTGCGATAATGACTGGTAAACATTATAGCAATCTATGAATAGCCTCAAAACCATCAGAAATACTGCTACTGAGCTGGAATGACACAACATTCTTCCGCAAGGCGGCGACATTAGCCCAATCAAATAGCAAGGAGAAACATCCTGCACCACGTCTATAGTACCATTACAATTCCTCAATTACCCATAGATAACAAATGCTTCACGACTCATAAGATTGAGTAGGAAGGAAATGAAGGTATAAGCCTCAAAGGAAACAAATCACACAATGAGGAATCAAGAAGGGAAATGCTCCTAACAGCCCTGTAGCCTCTCGAAGATAAGTATAGACGTCTCCGTACCAATCCGGAAGACTACTAGACTTGCTCATGACTCGTGAGACCTACGTGAACTTAGTGCTCTGATACCATGTTGTCACGATCCAAAATCCATTAAAGGTCGTAACGGCGCCGGACACCGCTATCGGGTAAGCCAACACTAAATACTTAATTTAGGTCTCATTTTAATATGTTTGAAATTAAAGTTTTCCTTCAATTAAATAGTAGAAGATAAAAATTTCAGAGTAAATAATAATGTTTTTTAAAAATCTCAATACTGAATAACCCATAATCACCCCAGAACCCGGTGTCACAAGTGCATGAGCATCAAATAAGAAATAAAATGAAATACATCATCTGTCCAGAATACAAATTTGGATAGGAAAGAAAATATAAATACTCTGAAGGAGACTTTGCTGGCTCCGGGTCGTAATATGGAATGCAGCTCACCTAAGTCCTCGCATTAACCACGCCACTGCGCCCACAAGGACACTAAATATATATATATATATATGCTTGCACAACAAAATGTGCAACAAGTGCAATATGAGTACGTAAACAACACGTACCCAGTAAGTATCCAGTCTAGCCTCGAAGAAGTAGTGACGAGGGGTCGACTCTGACACTTACTATGGGCTATGATTTAAATGCCAATGATATAATTTAAACAGGGTTATATAGAACAACTCTAAGCTCAATATTATGAAGTAAGTAAGCAATTCTTTAATAATTAAGAAATCTCCAAATTTATTTCTCATTATTTAATAGTTTATCTCAATCCAATGAGGCAATATCATTTATTATAAATTCATAGGCAATCAATTCAATCATGCGCAAATCATGCCGAGGTTGTACAGCCCAATCCAACATATAAAAAATAAAGTGTGCACTGTCGAGTGTCGAACGACGAGAACCATAGATGCATCTATTTAATCTGTCGAGGCGTTCGACCCGCTCCACAAAAGATAAACACATTCAAATAACCAAATCAAGAATTTATTAAGGGGAAATTATTCAAGGGAATGCCAATTCTCATTTAACAGTCAAGAAAACTAAGTTTAACCTTTTAAAATTCCTTTACCAAGTTCAATGTGATTTGAGCAATCAAATTAACAAGAAGGTTGCAAACATCGCAAGTATCGTATGATTTGGGTCCTAGACAACCCAGACTTAAGCATAATAGTAGCTACGCACGTACTCTCGTCTCCTCGTGCATACGTACCCTCCCCCCCCCACACACACACAAATAGAAGAACATATTGAATTATTTCACCTATGGGGTTAATTCCCTCTTACAAGGTTAGAAAGGAGACTTACCTCGCTTCGAAATTCCATAACCGGCTCCCAAGCCCTTCCAACGACTCAAACCGATGCCCAACGCTCCAAAACCAGTCAATAAAGGTGCAAACCCATAAATATATGTTCTAATACTATTTAAAATCCAATTTATCACAATTCTCAACTCCACTCGAAAAGTCGATAAAAAACACCCTTGGGCCCACGTGCCCGAATTCCTAAACTTTTTGAAGATAAACTTTACACATAACCCCACGAACTCAAATATATAATTTATCCTCAAATACTTTCCCAAATTTGTGGTCAAAATCCAAAAATACCAAATTCTAGATTTTCTACCAAAACCCCACAATTTCTACTAATTTCCATGTTTAAAGCCTTATATAAACCATGTATTTAACATATAATAAGTGGGAATCACTTACCTTGTGTTGCTTGAAGAAAATCCCTCCTTAAAGATCTCCAAAACCGCCTCCACCAAGTAAAAAATGGAAGAAAATGGGCCAAGTCCCGTCTTTAAAACAATCTGCCCAACCGACCTTCCGTATCTGCGGTTCACCAGCCACACCTGCGGAAAATCCATCGCAGGTGCGGTTCCCTTCAATCTAGGCTAAATCAGCTTATGCGGTCCTCCACGCGCTCTTGCGCCTTCGCATATGCAGATGCCCTTCCACTTCTGCGACCCAGACCTCGCATCTGCGGGCTCTCAGATGCGGAAATACCCTCGCATCTACGGCCATAAAGCTTTGTTCAAATGTCACTTCTGCGACCACCTAGCCGCACTTGTGGGCTCGCAACTACGGCCCTTTTCACGTAGGTGTGATTACGCCAGATGCCCAGCTGCTTCATCCTTTTCTCCAAATTCAATTTTGATCCGTTAACCACCCTGAATCCACCCGAGGCCCCCGAGGCCCCCGAGATCCCGTCCAATCATACCAACCAGTTCCAAAACGTAACGCGGACCTACTCGAGGCCTCAATCATATCAAACAATGCCAAAATCATGAATCGCACCCCAATTCAAGATTTATGAAATTTAGAACTTCAAACTTTCACATTCGACGCCGAAACCTATCAAATCACGTCTGATTCACCTCAAATTTTGTGCACAAGTCACATTCGACACTATGGACCTACTCCAACTTCCGGAATCAGAATCTGACCCTGACATCAAAAAAGTCCACTTCCGATCAAACTTCTCAAAAACCTTCAAATTTCTAACTTTCACCAAATGACCCCAAAATGACCTATTGACCTCGAAATCCACTTCCAGACGCACTCCCAACACCAGAATCACCATACGAAGCTATTCTCTGACTCGAAATATCAAATGGACATTGATAACATTGAAATGCACTTCAACCCAAATTTATGAAATTCTTCCAAAATGCTAACTTCCATAATAGGTGCCAAAACGCAGTCGGTTCATCCAAAACCCGAGCCGAACATATGCCCAAGTCTGAAATCATCATACAAACTTGATAGAACCTTCAAATCCCGATTCCGAGGTCGTTTACTCAAAAATCAAACCTTAGTTAATTCTTCCATCTTAAAGCTTCCGAAATGAGAATTTTCTTTCCAAATCAACTTCGAACTTCCCGAATTTCAATTCTAACCACACGTACAAGTCATAATACCTAAAGTGAAGCTTCTCATGGCCTCAAACCATCGAATGACACGCTAGAGCTCAAAACGGCCGGTAGGGTCGTTACATGTTCAGACAGTTGTATTAAGGATTTGTTTTGTAATTTGATACTTAGTTGTGCTCATGTACATATTGACACCAGATTTTAGGATGGTTATAGTAGTATTGTTATTGTTTTCATCAGATAATTATGATATTTTTGCTTTTTAGTTTATTAAACCATGTTGTTTCAAATTCATAGTTGTGATGTGATTGTTGTCTTGCCTAGCAAGTAGACGCTGTCGCTACTCCGGAGGGAGTTGGGTCGTGAAAAGTTGGTATCAGAGCACTAGGTTTCTTAGGTCTTAAGATTCATGAGCAGGTTTAGTAGTGTCTTGCATTTCGGTACGAGACGTTTGTACTTATCTTCGAGAGGCTACCGAACTGTTTGGAATCTCCGCTTTCTTGTATTCTTGTCGGGTGGTTTCTTATTTCCGAATCTTGAAACTTGACTTTTTCTCTCGCATATGGTGAGAACACGTGCGATCGGATGAAGTGGACGACCACCAGTACCAATAGTTAGGGTCGCAAGAGGTCGGGGCTGCAGTGGAGGCCAAGGAGGGACTCGTACTACAGCCAGAGCGGCACCTGTAGATCCACCAATTGCTCCACCTGAGAAGCAAGTACTAGATGTTGTTGTGCCTGTGGGACCAGCTCAGGCACAAGCAGTGCCCATTGTTATTCTTGGCCTTCATGAGGCCTTGACCCAAATTTTGATTGCATGCACGAGCCTAGCTCAGGTGGTTTTTGTTCCAGCAACACCAGCCACTTCACAAGTTGGGGGAGGTGCCTAGACTCCTGTCGCCCGTACTCCAGAGCAGCTAGGGCCAAGGTTGGACCACCTATGAGTGATGAGGAGCAAAAGAGATTGGAGTGGTTTGGGAGGCTTAAGCCTCCAAAGTTCAGTAAAGTAGAGTCAGAGGATGCTCAGGATTTTCTAGAAAGGTGTCAGCGGATTCCTTGCACATTAGGTCTTTTAGATAGCGGTGGGGTGGCATTTATAACATTTCAGCTAACAGGGGCAGCATACAGATGGTGGTAGGCTTATGAGTTGAGCAAGCCATTTGGTGTAGCACCACTTACGTGCCATGAGTTCTCAATCCTCTTCTTACGAGAAGTTTGTTCCCCAGACTCGTAGAGAGGGGTTGCGTAGGCAGTTTGAGCAGTTACACCAGGAGGGTATGACAGTGACTCAGTATGAGATGAGATTCAAAAATTTGGCTCGTCAAGCAATATGGTTAGTTCCTGCTGAGAGAGAGGACTAGGAGGTTCATTGATGGCCTCAACTATGACCTACGCTTCAGCTTGGCCCGAGAGGCTAAGACAGATATTAGGTTTGACCACGTGGTCGGGATCGTTAGGCGCTTGGAGCAGGTTTTCAAGCTTAAGCGTGAGGATCGGGAGGGAAAGAGGCCCCATATTTTAGGTTGTTTTAGTGGTACCTTATCTGGAGGTCAATCACATCACAACAAAGGTTGTCCTTTCAGGCTCGCTTAAATGGTTCGTCCAGTTCACAGTGGTGCATTGGCTAGCCATGGTTTATACAGTACTTGTCCTGTTTATTCTTCTTTCAGTGCACTCCCAACTCTGAGTTTGTACCGTGCTCTATCAGTTTATGGTTCGTCAGTACCGGGTTCTTCTAGTTTTCAGGGTCCAGTTCAAGCCCCACAGCCTTCCCTAGATCGAGGTTTCTTCGAGTGCGGGGTGTTGGGGCACGTGAGGAGGTATTTCCCCCATTTTATTGAAGGTCCCATGCAGCAGAGAGGTCAGGATGCAACTTTCGCACCAGTTACTACACCACCAGCTCAACCAGCTAGGGATGGTACTCAAGCAGTTCGAGGTCACCCTAGGAGGGAAGGTCGATCAGGTGTTGTCCAGGCTCGATGTTATGCTTTTCACGCCAGGCTATAGGTAGTTACTTTCGATGTTGTGATCATATGTATTGTTTTTGTATGCTACATGGCTGCTTCAATATTATTTGATCCCGAATCCACTTATTCATATGTGTTTCATCATACTTTTCTAGTTATTTGGATATGTCCCGTGATTCTTTAGTTACATTTTTCCATGTCTCTACACTAGTGGGTGATTCTATTATTGTAGGCCGTGTGTACCGATTGCGTGTGGTGACTATGTAGGGTTATGAGACGAAAGTTGATCTTTTACTACTCAACATGGTTGATTTTGACATGATATTGGGCATGGATTGGTTGTCACCATCTCACTCTATTTTGGATTGCCACGCTAACACCGTAATGTTGGCGATGCCGGGGGTACCGAGGATGGAGTGGAGAGGCTCCCTATATTACGTTCTTAGTAGAGTGATTTCACATTTGAAGGCTCAACGGAAGGGATGTTTGGCATACTTGGCCTTCGTGAGGGATGTTAGTGTTGATATTCCTACTGTTGAGTCAGTTCTGGTAGTAAAAGACTACCCAAATGTCTTTCCAACAAACCTGCAGGGCATGCTACGCGATAGGGACATTGATTTTGGTATTGACTTGGTACCGGACACTCAGTCCATCTCTATTTCTCTGTATCGCATGGCACCTATTGAGTTGAAGGAGTTAAATGAGCGTTTGCAGGAATTACTTTATGAGGGCTTCATCAGACCTAGTGTATCGTCTTGGGGTGCACCGGTTCTATTTGTGAAGAAGAAGGATGGTACTATGAGGATGTGTATTGATTACATGCAGTTGAATAAGGTTACTATTAAGAACAATTACCTAATACTGCACATTGATGTCTTATTTGATCAGCTTCAGGATGCTAGAGTATTCTCGAAGATTGATTTGAGGTCTGGGTATCATCAGTTAAAGATTTGGGATTCAGGTATTCCAAACACGGCTTTCAGGACCCGCTTTGGTCACTACGAGTTTCTAGTGATGTCTTTTGGGCTGACCGATTCCCTTAGAAGACTTTATGCACTTGATGAACAATGTGTTCCAGCCATATCTTGATTCTTTCGTCATAGTATTCATTGATGATATATCAGTGTACTCACACATCTAGGAGGATTATGAGAAGCATATGAGGATCGTACTCCAGACTTTGAGGGAGAAGAAGCTATATGCTAAATTCCCCAAGTGTGAGTTTCGGCTTCATTCGGTGGTGTTCTTGGGGCACGTGGTGTCTGATGAGGGGATCAAGGTGGATCCAAAGAAGATTGAGGCAGTTCAGAGTTGGTCTAAACCGTCTTCAGCTACATAAATTCGGAGCTTCTTGGGTTTGTCAGGTTATTATCACTATTTTTATAAAGGGTTTTTCATCTATTGCTACACCTTTGACTAGATTGACCTAGAATGTTGCTTCTTTTAGATGGTCCTAGGAGCGTGAGGGGAGCTTTCAGAAGCTCAAGACTGCATTGACTACAGCCCAAGTGTTAGTGTTGCCTAGGGGTTTGGGATCTTACACCGTGTATTATGATGCGTTGCGTATTGGGCTTGGCGTGGTATTCATGTATAACGGTAGGGTAATAGCCTACGCGTCTCGGTAGTTGAAGGATTCTTAATAAGAATTACCCTGTGCACTATTTCAGAGTATTATCTATACAGCATATGTGTTGAAATTCAAACAGCTATAGGAGACTCTGGTATAAGTTAAAAGAAATAATTGAGTTCACGTCACAGATAAAGACTTGAATTGTTAGAAGATTATATCATCGATGTTCTATAGCTTCCACGAAAGGCTAAAGTAATAACTAATACCATGAGCCATAGATGGAAGATAATTTATGTTACACGCTATTTTTTCGTTCGAGGAAGTACACCATAAGTAAATTGATATAAGCTGGGAAATGAGATGTTACATCCCGCATTTTTGTACGTTAAAGTTTCGTCGTCAATTAATCGACGTAGACTAAGGGATGAGATTATCTTGAGGTTATAAGCAGTTATGTTATTTATATCAGGCGATAAGTAAGTACCGTGAAGGTTAAAGGATAAACGAATCAAAGAAAATGAGTTTCATTGAAGGTTGTCGATTTAGGATAAAATACGGTCCGAGCTATAATACCGGGTATTTATGGACTAGTGCCATACAAGGTAACCCATGACCACGACAGTAGAGTACATAAAGTGTGTTAAAAGTGAGTATTATTTTAAGTAATGTGAGATTATTCTTAATTATGTGGATAATTGATTAATTATTGGTTAATGGGGGAATTAACAAGTTAATTAATAGTTAGTGGGTGATTAATTAAGGATTTTAATAAGCCTTAACGTGGCAGCCCACTTATGACTCTTAAAGTCCATGTTATAAGGTGGCAAATGAAGAAAAAATTGTGGCTTAGTCATCCTAGTGGGGCCCACACCTAAAAGATTGAGATAACCTTTCTAATTCATCCAAAATAATTTGCTCTCATATACTAACTTAAGAAGGAAAGCTTCAGCAAGGTCCGTGAATTGCAATGGCAACGTAAGTATTTCAAAACATTTCATACAAAGACCATTTTATTCTATATAGCGTGGGATTTTGAATTTTAAGGAGTACGGTGCAATCGTTTTAGAGAATATCATACGGATTTTTCCTCACTTCGATCCGTGGTTACGTGTTTTATAACAAAAGATGTGTGTTAGAAGTATTTTCAAGAGAATCGGCTCAGGTATGTTTAGACTATCCCTTCTTTCTTTTTGGCATGATCCATACGATACAAATGAAACGAGCAAATTCACAACTTCCACAAATGACTCTATTCATAAAATACCAGAGGTTTCTATGTTCTTGATTCCTCATATGTCTTATTATTCTATTGTCTGTTCGCGGGTCTCAGAAAATACGTAAGTTGATAAATTTTATTTCATGATATTAATCAGAAGCATAATGGTCTTATGACGTTCCGAAAGATTTAATTGATGTACTTTCCATGCATTGCATTCTTTTATACATGCACATTAACCCATGAGCAAATGGCATTATATATATATATATATGGGATATGGAAAAGGTTACGGCGTTATATACACACCACCACCTTATCAGCTAGTATACGTTGATAATTTTGCCCATAGTGGCCAAGATGATATGATGGGATACCCTCAGAGGCTTGATGATGTTATGTACACCTATACCTATGCATGACACAACATTTATACGCACGTGCATGACATTATAAATGTTTCAAAATCTACAAAGTTATTTAGACTTACAGGCGGAATTCTTTATTCCATGTTTCATCTATGTCTTTTATGTACTCATCTTAATGCCTTACATACTCGGTACATTATTTGTACTGACATCCCTTTTGCCTAGGGACGCTGCATTTCATGCCCGCGGTTCCCGATAGACATATTGAGAGTCCTCCAAGTAGGCTATCAACTCAGCGGAAGGTGTTGGTGCGCTCCATTGCTCTGGAGTTTCTTTTTTGGTCAGTATGATCAGTACATGTATTGATTGGTACAGCGTGGCCTGTCCCAACCTTCATGATATTTATGTACTCTTTCTTGTAGACATTTGTCCTGTAAACGGGTACCTGTATGGCCTTGTTGGCCAATGTTTTGAGTATATAAAGGATCACGTTGGCCTTATAGGCCCGTATGTCACAAGTATGAGTTTCTACATCAGGTTGGGTCGTTCTATGTAGGGTATTCCATCATGTTTACTCTGGTGATCTCATGACGCCCCTTCTGTACCACTTGCTAATGATGATGTAATAAGAAAGATACGTTACGTTGGCACTCGGCTGAGTAAGGTACCGGGTTCCCGTCGCGGCCCATCGGTTTGGGTCATGACAAAAGTGATATCAGAGCAGTTCTATCCAAGGGAGTCTACAAGCCGTGTCTAGTAGACTCTTGTTTATGGGTGTGTTGTGCACCACACTTATAAGCAGGAGGCTGCAGGGCATTTAGGATTGTCACTCTTTCTTCTTTTTTTAAATCGTGTGGTAGAGCTCAGTCGTAGGAATTCAAACTCCTAAATTCTATTTCGTTTGTAATAAGACGATACCTACATCCAGAAAGACGGTTCGTAAGAGATCTGTGGAAGAGTTGAGTTAGAGGAACTCCATTTTTTCATCAGTTATATGATGGATAAATACGAGGTATTCAGCAGATCATGTGTGTACTGAGATGTGTAAGCTTCTTTATAAGGATCCTTAAGGCAAGAATATCTATCCACCCTTCTAGTAAAAAGTAACGAGAGAATCAGAAGGTAGATACAAGTTTTAACAAGTAAAAGAAGCAAGGTGAAGAAGGGTACGAGGCGCCTAGTTACTGAAGATTATCATTTCTCATTTATGCCCTATGGAAGCTTAAAAAAAGTAGTATAAGAAAAGGACATATATCAGGATCCGACTGGTGTTAGAGTGACCCAAAATGGTGGATGGATTGTTTGTCATTAGTTGACATTTCCGAAGGATATTACAAATGTACTAGTAGATCTCCTTGTGAGACACCCAGATGGTGCAATCTAAAATAGTTCAACTAGATATGAGTACTACAAAGATAGGCATTGGAAACCTTGAAGGGATAAATATTACCTTAGTGTGGCTCTCGTCCCTGGTAAAGAAAGAATGTTAGGCAACCTAAAGAGCCCGTAGATGGATCAAGGGGAACTAAAAGCAAAAGAATGTCTTGTTCGATTTTTAGAATAAAGTGATAGACATAAATCTTAGCGGGAAAAAAGAAGAGAATTAATGAAGCACTATGAGTAAGATGTGATACATCGATGACAACGGTAGATAAAAAATGACAATATTAGAGAGTCTATAGTCAAGGGAAGAAAAAGATGAGAGGTGATAGGCCTTTGAGACAACAAAAGAGTATAGGCCATAATGTCATATCCTCATTTCGAGAAATATGTTCGTGACTCCAACGCGACTACCGGAAGGAAAAGTTAGACCCTAGAATAATAGAAATCTGTATGGCCTGGTGAACAAGATAATAAACATGAATTAGGGACTGAGTGATTTGATAATGGTCGACATCATAAGAATTTCAGATTTCGTCCCGGCAATAATACAATGGACAATAGAATAAAATTCATGAGAAATTCAGAGAATGGTCATTCAGGAAGATGCTTCCCTAAAGCAAGCAATGTGAGAAAAGTTAAGCTTAAGGGACTATGTGTGTCAGTTACACTAAGTGTCACCCTCGTGAACAAGGAATTTTGTTATCCTTGGTACAGAAGGATTACCGCAAGGCGAGTAAGGGTCATCAATGATGTGAAAAGACGCCAAAGATGAAGAGGTAAAACATCTATAGGTAGATCGTCGTAGCTCTAACTCTTAGTACTCCCCTAAATGGGGAAATATGGAGTGATGTGGCATTAAGTCAGAATTAAGAGGTTCTAGTAATTATGGAATGGTAAAGGAAGAATTCGATAAAAATGAGAAAGGAAGGAGATCGCACTTAACCAAATGTTACTGATATGTTACGACTGCAGAACATTATGCAAGTACAACGCCGGGGAGAGGTAGTAAGGGTTTCCCCAAGGATGTTATTGATAAATAAGTGTGAATGAACACTTGAGACATAGGGATCTAGTGCGAGATGTAAGTTGAGACAAAGTAAATAACCCAAGAAACATTACGAAGAATATTGATATGAGAATGGTTCAACGAGTAGTTAGTAGTTGATTCAGGAAGAGCCTAGTTATGGCTATATAGGAGGTTACAGACAAATCAGCAGATCGTGCTAGATAAACATAGTAAAATCCACTATAGTAAATTCATCCTCGCAGTATTGTCATTGTAATACTTGAGAAATATTGAGATAGGAGTTGGGATAGTTAAACTTACCGTATGAATGTTACGGGAATAAAAGAGAGTGACACTGGGAAGACAATTAGAACTTCAGTTCAGAAACAACTATACGAGCACATGAGGGTGGAGGTAAGTAACTAAGGATAATAATAGGCGAGTACGAACATCAAAAACTTTATTGGGTATACGACGTAATAAGCTCGCAGCTTTACAAGAGTCAGAGTGTCTTCCCTAAGTACTACAACAAAAGACTGGCTGAGGAAATAAGGAAGAAGGCTTCAACCTAACCACAATGACCTAAAGAGGAAATGGCCTTGTAACAACAGTCTCACAACAACATTGTATGCACCCCACAAGAAAGTGGCACCTATCGTGGCTAATGAAAGGGAAGAAGAAAAAAAACAAAAGGAATTATTCTATCAATGATCCAGAGTTAGTTACGTTATGAACTCACTTAAGAGTTTGGAGTTTTATACATGCAACATATACGTTGGCAATCATACAGCCGTATAAGATTCTGGCATAAGTTAAAAGAAGGAATTGAGCCCAGGTCATAGACAAAGGTTTGAATTGCTAAAAAATTGTATCATAGATATAACATAGCACCTATGAAAGTCTAAAAGTAATAACTAATACCATGAGCCGCAGATCGGGAGATAGCTTAAGCCTACATAAAGGCTGATCAGAAGGAGGAGGAAACTAAAGAGTTACATCACCAAAGTAAATCAGGAATCTGATTACTGGACCTAGAAAATTATAAACCTCGTGATTGAGAAAATTGCAGGATTACTCTTAGATATCAGAGGTACAAGAGAGATAGTACAGTAGCCATATTCTATAATGGCTCTATGATAAAGCCAGTTAGAAGAAGTACCATCATAAGAAGTCAGTATGAAGCTCATACTGGATTGTGTATGCACCGGAGGTGCAAGTATTGTAATAGAGCTTCAAATCATGGATGTGAATTATACCTATGTGGAAGGGACGTCATGAAAGAGATAGAAGACGTGATGCAAGATTTTAAGGTGAGTAAGGTAAAGGTGAAAAATGTATGAGATATTCAGGTGCAGAAGGTTGTGAATAATCTGTACTTCAGATAGAGGTCTAGAAGCGCTGGGATTCAGTATCCAGGCATGATAGCGGTGTCATTGGTGGCATATCTTCCAGCCTATGGTTTCTAGGTATCGAGAGGCCTAATCAAGAGAATAAAGAAGAGTTAGAGACAATGTGATGTCTCACTTGATGTTCCAGAATAACACAAGGAAATCTATGGTGTAAACAAGTTGAAGGAAGGTTGCGAGTAATATAAATAGATATGTGTAGGCCGCAAGATGGTAAAGCGAGAAGGTTTTAGGAAGACGGGAGTAAGGATAAGAAAAGGCAAGTGAGAAGGTGACGAGAATGGATAAGTCCTCGGGATTAAACCCATGAAAACAAGAGAGTTGATGGTTTATCTAAGTTATAGAAAGCTTAGTATAGCCTGAATGAACTCAAATGAGTCTAAGACTAGTAGCATTTAGAAGAGATGGAATGCTGCCCATGTAGTAGAATAAGGGTATAATTGTGATAGATAATGGATGACGTTTGGGCCTTCGATTGAGTATAATTTGAAGAAGAAAAGAAAGTGATTTCATGAACTGTACATGATTAAAATACCCACGTAAGGTGAATCATATTAGGATGCTATCAGATACGATTATAAAAGCATAGTATCGCCCCAGGTGGATCAGTCTAATCATTTCAGATGCTCCCCCATGAGACGTGAGCCCTAGAGGCAGTGTTAGGAGGTCAAGTTATTGGTATTAAGGTGAATCAACAATTAATGGATAACCTGGTCTATGAAGTAAGATATAGCAATATTCGTAAGTTCAACAAAGTACTGAGTGAAGAACTTCAGTATATCTATACATGCCTAGAGGGACATCTCGTCAAGTTCTGTATATGTTCCCAATGTGAGGCCTAGAGATTGGCTAAAAGCTGAAGGGAAGAGTTGCATAGGCGCACATACAAAGAAAAAGTCGTACATGTTACATGACAAAAGGTAGCAACTGTTACAAAATTGGAAGGATTTCGACCACAAGTCATGGTATGAGAAAGAGGCCTAAAGGGGGAATGCCTTGGCCTTTAGATTTATTCACAGAACAGTTGGCTAGATGCAAAGGACAGATACTGAACTATTCAGAAGACATAGATTATGAAATGATAAGTGCATCAGTCAACATTCGGGGATGAATGTTCCAAAGGGGGGAATGATGTTGCACCCCATGTTTTTGTACGTGGAAGTACGCCATAAGTAAATTGAAATAAGCTTGAAAATGGGATGTTACATCCCGCATATTCGTACGTTAGTTTCGTCGTCAATTAATCGACGTAGACTCAGGGATGAGATTATCTTGAGGTTATAAGCATTTATGCTATTTATATCAGGCGATAAGTTAGTACCATGAAGGTTAAAGGGTAAACAAATCAAAGAAAATGAGTTTCATTGAAGGTTTTCGATTTGGGATAAAATACGTTTGAGATTATTCTTAATTATGTGGATAATTGGTTAATTATTGGTTAATGGGGGAATTAACAAGTTAATTTAGAGTTAGTGGATGATTAATTAAGGCTTTGGATAAGCCTTAACGTGGCAGCCAACTTATGACTCTTAAAGTCCATGTTATAAGGTGGCAAATGAAACAAGAATGGTGGCTTAGTCATCCTAGTGGGGCCCACACCTAAAGGATTGAGATAACCTTTCTAATTCATCCAAAATAATTTGCTCTCATATACTAACTTAAGAAGGAAAGCTTCAGCAAGGTCCATGAATTGCAATGGAAACGTAAGTATTTCAAAACATTTCATACGAAGACCATTTTATACTATATAGCGTGGGATTTTGCAATTTTAAGGAGTACGGTGCAATCGTTCTAGAGAATATCATACAGATTTTTCCCTACTTCGATCCGCGGTTACATGTTTTTTCATAAAAGATCTGTGTTAGAGGTATTTTCAAGAGAATTGGCTCAGGTATGTTAAGGCTATCCCTTCTTTCTTTTTGGTAGGATCCACACGATACAAATGAAACGAGCAAATTCACAACTTTCACAAATGACTCTATTCATAAAAATACCAGAGGTTCCTATGTTCTTGATTCCCCATATGTCTTATTATTCTATCGTCTGTTCATGGATCTCAGAAAATACGTAAGTTGATAAAGTTTATTTCATGATATTAATCAGAAGCATAATGGTCTTATGACGTTCCGAAAGATTTAATTGATGTACTTTCCATGNATGGCATTATATATATATATATATGGGATATGGGAAAGGTTACGGCGTTATATACACACCACCACCTTATTAGCTGGTATACGTTGATAATTTTGCCCACAGTGGCCAAGATGATATAATGGGATAACCTCAGAGGCTTGATGATGTTATGTACACCTATACCTATGCATGACACAATATTTATACGCACGTGCATGACATTATAAATGTTTCAGAATCTACAAAGTTATTTAGACTTACAGGCGGAATTCTTTATTACATGTTTCATCTATGTCTTTTATGTACTGATCTTAATGCCTTACATACTCGGTACATTATTTATACTGACATCCCTTTTGCCTAGGGATGCTGCATTTCATGCTCGCGGTTCCCGATAGACAGATTGAGAGTCCTCCAAGTAGGCTATCAACTCAGCAGAAGGTGTTGGTGCGCTCCTTTGCTCTGGAGTTTCTTTTTTGGTCAGTATGATCAGTACATGTATAGATTGGTACAGCGGGGCCTGTCCCAACCTTTATGATATTTATGTACTCTTTCTTGTAGACATTTGTCCTGTAAACGGATACTTGTATGGCCTTGTTGGCCTATGTTTTTAGTATATAAAGGATCACGTTGGCCTTATAGGCCCGTATGTCTCAAGTATGAGTTTCTACATCGGGTTGGGTCGTTCTATGTCGGGTATTCCCTCATGTTTACTCTGGTGATCTCATGACGCCCCTTCTGGACCACTTACTTATGATGATGTAATAAGAAAGATACGTTACGTTGGTACTCGTTTGAGTAAGGTACCAGGTGCCCGTCGCGGCCCATCGGTTTGGGTCATGACAAAAGTGATATCGGAGCAGTTCTATCCTAGGGAGTCTACAAGCCGTGTCTAGTAGACTCTTGTTTATGGGTGTGTTGTGCACCACACTTATAAGCAGGAGGCTGCAGGACATTTAGGATTGTCACTCTTTCTTCTTACTTTAGATCATGTGGTAGAGCTCAGTCGTAGGAATTCAAACTCCTAAATTCTATTTTATTCGTAATAAGATGATACCTACATCCAGAAAGACGGTTCGTAAGAGATCTGTGGAAGAGTTGAGATAGAGGAACTCCATTTTTGCATCATGCTTATGATGGATAAATATGAGGTATTCAGCAGATCATGTGTGTACTGAGATGTGTAATTTATAAGGAGCCTTAAGGCAATAATATCTATCCACCCTTATGGTAAAAATTAATGAGAGAATCAGAAGGTAGATACAAGTTTTAACAAGTAAAAGAAGCAAGGTGAAGAAGGGTACGAGGCGCCTAGTTACTGAAGATTATCATTTCTCATTTATGCCCTATGGAAGCTAAAAAAAGTAGTATAAGAAAAGGACATATATCAGGATCCGACTGGTGTTAGAGTGACCCAAAATGGTGGATGGATTGTTTGTCATTAGTTGACATTTTCGAAGGATATTACAAATGTGCTAGTAGATCTCCTTGTGAGCCACCCAGATGGTGCACTCTAAAATAGTTCAGCTAGATATGAGTACTACAAAGATAGGCATTGGAAGCCTGAAGGGATAAATATTACCTTACTGTGGCTCCCGTCCCTGGTAAAGAAAGAACGTTAGGCAACCTAAAGAGCCCATAGATGTAGCAAGGGGAACTAAAAGCAAAAGAATGTCTTGTTCGATTTTTAGAATAAAGTGATAGACATAAATATTAGCGGGAAATAAGAAGAGAATTAATGAAGCACTATGAGTAAGATGTGATACATGGATGACAATGGTAGATAAAAAATGACAATATTACAGAGTCTATAGTCAAGGGAAGGAAAAGGTGAGAGGTGATAGGCCTTTGAGACAACAAAAGAGTATAGGCCATAAATTCATATCCTCATTTCGAGAAATATGTTCGTGACTCCAACACGACTATCGGAAGGAAAAGTTAGACCCTAGAATAATAGAAATCAGTATGGCCTGGTGAACAAGTTAATAAACATGAATTAGGGACTGAGTGATTTGATAATGGTCGACATCATGAGAATTTCATATTTCGTTCCGGCAATAATACAATGGACAATAGAATAAAATTCATGAGAAATTCAAAGAATGGTCATTCAGGAAGATGCTTCCTAAAGCAAACAATGTGAGCAAAGTTAAGCTTAAGGGACTATGTGTGTCAGTTACACTAAGTGTCACCCTCGTGAATAAGGAATTTTGTTATCCTTGGTACAGAAGGATTACCGCAAGGCGAGTAAGGGTCATCAATGATGTGAAAAGACGCCAAAGATGAAGAGGTAAGACATCTATAGGTAGATCATCGTAGCTCTAACTCTTAGTACTCCCCTAAAGGGGGGAAATATGGAGTGATGTGGCATTAAGTCAAAATTAAGTGGTTCTAGTAATTATGGAATGGCAAAGGAAGAATTCGATAAAAATGAGAAATGAAGGAGATCGCACTTATCCAAATGTTACTGATATGTTACGACTGCAGAACATTATGCAAGTACAACGCCGGGGAGAGGTAGTAAGGGTTTCCCCCAGGATATTATTGATAAATAAGTGTGAATGAACACTTGAGACATAGGGATCTAGTGCGAGATGTGAGTTGAGACAAAGTAAATAACCCAAGAAACATTACGAAGAATATTGATATGAGAATGGGTCAACGAGTAGTTAGTAGTTGATTCAGGAAGAGCCTAGTTATGGCTAGGAGGTTACAGACAAATCAGCAGATCGTGCTAGATAAACATAGTAAAACCCACTATAGTAAATTCATCCTCGCAGTATTGTCATTGTAATACTTGAGAAATATTGAGATAGGAGTTGGGATAGTTAAACGTACCGTATGAATGTTACGGGAATAAAAGAGAGTGACACTGGGAAGATAGTAAGAACTTCAGTTCAGAAGCAACTATACAAGCACATGAGCGTGGAGGTAAGTAACTAAGGATAATAATAGGCGAGTACGAACATCAAAAATTTTATTGGGTATACGATGTAATAAGCTCGCAGCTTTACAAGAGTCAGAGTGTCTTCCGTAAGTACTACAACAAAAGACTGGCTGAGGAAATAAGGAAGAAGGCTTCAACCTAACCACAATGACCTAAAGAGGAAATGGCCTTGTAACAACAGTCTCACAACAACATCGTATGCACCCCATAAGAAAGTCTAATGAAAGGGAAGAAGAAAAAGAACAAAAGGAATTTTTCGATCAATGATCCAGAGTTAGTTACGTTATGAACGCACTTAAGAGTTTGGAGTTTTATACATGCAACATATACGTTGACAATCATACAGCCGTATATGATTCTGGTATAAGTTAAAAGAAGGAATTGAGCCCAGGTCATAGACAAAGGCTTGAATTGTTAAAAAATTGTATCTTGGATATTCCATAGCGCCTATGAAATTCGAAAAGTAATAACTAATACCATGAGCCGCAGATCGAGAGATAGCTTAAGCCTACATAAAGGCTGATCAGAAGGAGGAGGAAACTAAAGAGTTACATCACCAAAGTAAATCAGGAATCTGATTACTGGACCTAGAAAATTATAAACCTCGTGATTGAGAAAATTGCACGATTACTCTTAGATATCAGAGGTACAAGAGAGATAGTACAGTAGCCATATTCTATAATGGCTCTATGATAAAGCCAGTTAGAAGAAGTACCATCATAAGAAGTCAGTATGAAGCTCATATTGGATTGTGTATGCATCAGAGGTGCAAGTATTGTAATAGAGCTTCAAATCGTGGATGTGAATTATACCTATGTAGAAGGGACGTCATGAAAGAGATAGAAGACGTGATGCAAGATTTTAAGGTAAGTAAGGTAAAGGTGAACAATGTATGAGATATTGAGGTGCAAAAGGTTGTGAATAATCTGTACTTCAGATAGAGTTCTAGAAGCGCTGGGATTCAGTATCCAAGAATGATAGCGGTGTCATTGGTGGCATGTACTCGGGATTAAACCCATGAAAACAAGAGAGCTGATGGTTTATCTAAGTTATAGAAAGCTCAATATAGCCTGAATGAACTCTAAAGAGTCTAAGACTAGTAGCATTTAGAAGAGATAGAATGATGCCCTGGTAGTAGAATAAGGGTATAATTGTAATAGATAAAGGATGACGTTTGGGCCTTCGATTGAGTAATGATTTGAAGAAGAAAAGAAAGCGATTTCATGAATTGTACATGATGAAAATACCCACGTAAGGTGAATCACATTGGGATGCTATGAGATACGATTATGAAAGCATGGTATCGCCCAGGTGGAACAATCAAATCATTTCAGATGTTCCTCCATGAGACGTGAGCCCTAGCGGCAGTGTTAGGAGTCAAGTTATTGGTGTTAAGGTGAATCAATAACGAATGGATAACCTGGTCTATGAAGTAAGATATAGCAATATTCGTAAGTTCAACAAAGTACTGAGCGAAGAACTTCAGTATACTATAGATGCCTAGAGGACATCTCATCAAGTTCTGTATATGTTCCCAAAGTGAGGCCTAGAGATTTGCTAAAAGCTGAAGGGAAGAATTACATAGGCGCACATACAAAGAAAAATTCGTACATGTTACATGACAGAAGGTAGCAACTGCTACAAAAGGGGGAATGCCTTGGCCTTTGGATTTATTCACAGAATAGTTGCCTAGATGGCAAGGACAGTACTGAACTATTCAGAAGACATAGGTTATGAAAATGATAAGTGCTTCAGTCAACATTCGAGGATGAATGTTCCGAAAGGGGGGAATGATGTTACACCCCATGTTTTCGTACGTGGAAGTACGCCATATGTAAATTGATATAAGGTCGGAAATGGGATGTTACATCCCTCATTTTCATACGTTAGTTTCGCCGTCAAATAATCAACGTAGACTCAGGGATGAGATTATCTTGAGGTTATAAGCATTTATGCTATTTATATCAGGCGATAAGTTAGTACCATGAAGGTTAAAGGGTAAACGAATCAAAGAAAATGAGTTTTATTGAAGGTTTTCGATTTGGGATAAAATATGTTTGAGATTATTCTTAATTATGTGGATAATTGGTTAATTATTGATTAATGGGGGAATTAACACGTTAATTAAGAGTTAGTGGATGATTAATTAAGGCTTTGGATAAGACTTAACGTGGCAGCCCACTTATGACTCTTAAAGTCCATGTTATAAGGTGGCAAATGAAGAAAGAATGGTGGCTTAGTCATCCTAGTGGGCCCACACCTAAAAGATTGAGATAACCTTTCTAATTCATCCAAAATAATTTGCTCTCATATACTAACTTAAGAAGGAAAGCTTCAGCAAGGTCCATGAATTGCAATGGGAACGTAGGTATTTCTAAACATTTCATACGAAGACCATTTTATACTATATAGCGTGGGATTTTGCAATTTTAAGGAGTACGGTGCAATCGTTCTAGAAAATATCAGACAGATTTTTCCCTACTTCGATCCGTGGTTATGTGTTTTATCACAAAAGACGTGTGTTAGAGGTATTTTCAAGAGAATCGGCTCAGGTATGTATAGGCTATCCATTCTGTCTTTTTGGCATGATCCATATGATTCAAATGAAACGAGCAAATGCACAACTTCCACAAGTGACTCTATTCATAGAAATACCAGAGATTTCTATGTTCTTGATTCCCTATATGTCTTATTATTCTATCGTATGTTCATGGGTCTCAGAAAATACGTAAGTTGATAAAGTTTGTTTCATGATATTAATTAGAGGCATAATGGCCTTATGACGTTCCGAAAGACTATATTGATGTACTCCCCATACATTGTATTCATTTATACATGCACATTGACCCATGACCAGATGGCGTTACATATACATACATACATATACATACATACATACATATACATATATATACATACATACATACATATATATATATATATATGGGATATGGGAAAAGTTTATGGCGTTATATACATACCACCACCCGATCAACCGGTATACGTTGATAATTTTGCCCACAATGGCCAAGATGATATGATGGGATGCCCTCAGAGGCTTGATGATGTTATGTACACCTATACCTATGCAAGACATGACATTTATGTGCACGTGCATGGAATTATAAATGTTTCAGAATCTACAAAGCTACTTATACTTACAGGCGAAATTCTTTATTCCATGTTTCATCTATGTCTCTTATGTACTCATCTTAATGCCTTACATACTCGGTACATTATTTGTACTGACATCCCTTTTGCCAGGGGACGCTGAGTTTCATGCCCGCAGGTCCCGATAGATAGATTGAGAGTCTTCCAAGTAAGCTATCAGCTCAGCGGAAAGTGTTGGTGCACACTATTACTCCGGAGTTGCTTATTTGGTCAGTATGATTAGTACATGTATTGATTGGTACGGTGGGGCCTGTCCTGACATTTATGATATTTATGTACTCTTAGAGGCTTGTAGACAGATGTCGTGTATACGGATACTTGTATGGCCTTGTTGGCCTATGTTTTGAGTATATAATGGATCACGTTGGCCTTATAGGCCCGTATGTCACAGGTATGAGTTTCTACATTGGGTTGGGTTGTTCTATGTCGTGTATTCCCTCATGTTTACTCTAGTGATCTCATGACGCCCCTTCTGGCCCACTTACTCATGATTATGTAATAAGAAAGATACGTTACGTTGGTACTCGATTGAGTAAGGTACCGGGTGCCCATCACGGCCCATCGATTTGGGTCATGACAGTTTAAGCCAACTTAAAGGTTTAGAGAGAAGAGGAAACTAACGAGTTACATCAGCTAAGTAAATCAGGAGTCTGATTATTAGATCCAGATATTATTGAAATCGTGATTCAGAACATTGCAGAATCACCCTTAATATCAGAGGTAGAAGAGATATAGTACAACAACCATATTCTACAACGGCTCTACGATAAAGCCAGTTAGAATAGCACTAGCCTCATAAGGAGTCAGTATGAAGCTCCCACCGGATTGTATGCACCAGAGGTGCAAGTATTATAGTAGAGCTTCAAGTTATGGATGTGAATCCTATGTATGTCGAAGGGGGGTTATGAAAGAGATAGAAGATACAATGTGAGATTCAAAGGTAAGTAAGGTGTAGGTGAAGAAGGTACGAGATGCCCAAGTACAGAAGGTTACGAATAATCCAGATATCAGATAGAGGGCTGAAAGCGTCGTAATTCTGTATCAAGAAATGACAGTGTTGTCGTCAATAGCATATCTTCCAGCCTATGGTTTCCAGGTACAAATAGGTCTAGTTAAGAGAGTAAAGATGATTTAGAGACGATGTGATGTCTCGCTATAGGTTCTAGAATAACATAAGAAAATTTATGGTTCTAGCAAGTTAAAGGAAGGTTGCGAGTAGTGCAAAATAGATATTTGTAGGTCGCAAGCTAAAGTATGGTAGAGTGACAATGTTTTAGGTAGACAGGAGTAAGGATAAGAAAGGGTGGGTGAGAAGGTGACGAGAATAGGAAGGCCTCGGGATTAATCCCATCAAAATAAGAGGGTTGATGAATTCCATAATTATAGAAAGCTCAGTATAGCCTGAATGAGCTCCGAGGAGTCTAAGACTATGAGTGATTTGAAGAGATGAAATACTGCATTGGTAGTAGAATACGAGTGTAATTGTGATAGATAAGAGGATGACTTTTAGGCCTTTGATTGGGTAATTACTCAAAGAGAAGGGATTTCATGAATTACATGGGATTAGAATACCCCCAGAAGGTGAATCACGTTGGGATGCTATGAAATACGTTTATTGAAGTATAGTATTGACCCTAAGTGGATCAGGCAAATAACTCCAGATGTTCCCGGATGAGACGTGAAGCCTAGTAATAATATATTACATAAGAGGTTTCAAGTGATCAGTGGTAGATTATAGAACAACATTAAGGTGAATCAACAATAGATGGATGAATGTTCCAAAGTGTGAGATTTGATTAGGCTGTCATTCTTAAGATGAATAGTAATGAGAAAGCATTAAGCAACTTAAATTTATATATATAGGATAAGCAGCGAGAGAGTAACCTGGAGTTGGGTAGCAGACCTTGGCCATAATAAATCAAAGAAAGTGTTATGGTATAGTATAACCTACTTAGATGTAGAAAATCCATAGGGATAGATATACAAGGCTATGAAACAAGATATAGCAACAGTCCAAAGTTCGACAAACTACCGAGCGAAGAAATTCAGTACATCTATATATACCGGGAGGAACAACTTGTCATAGTTATGTATAGGTTCCCAAAGTGAGGCCTAGAGATTGGCTAAAAGCTAGAGGAAAAAGGATAGAAGAGTCGTATAGGCGCACATACAAGGACAAAGTCGTATTGGCTGCATGACAGAAGGTCGCAACAGTTTCAAGATTGGAAGAATTCTGACAACAAGTCGTGGTGTGAGAAAAGAGGCCTAAAGGGGGGGAATGCCCTAGCCTTCAGATTTATTCATAGAACAATTGTCTAGATGTCAAGGAAAATACTAAATTATTTGTTAGAGCTATAGGTTATGAAACTGATAAGCACATCAGTCAACATTCGAGGATGAATATTCCAAAGGGGGAATGATGATACACCCCATAGTTTCGTATGCGAGAGTACGTCGTAAGTCAATTGATGAAAGCTCTAAAATGAGATCATCTTTGAAAGTACATAAAGTAAGTTAATCTTGGTAACTTGGAGGTTACAAATACTTAATAACATGGACTGCAAGTACCAAGAGGTTTGGAAGGCTTAGAAGCTAAACCAATTGAAGAAGCTAAGTTTCGTCGAAAGTCGACAAGTTGGGAATGCTATAACATGTACTTTTGGGGTGAGACTAGGATGTCAACATGATAAGGAGGTTATGTTATGAGTTATGTTTGTCTTATAATAGTCGTGTGTTATGTTTTGATGTCATGTGAGTTGTGGAACAAATGTTGGCAAAGATCATCACAAGTTACATTCATAAATATGTTGAAATTTAGGTCAAATGTAGCTGAGTTTTTCTCCCAATATACTTGGAATTAGGGGATGATATACCTACCATATTTAATATCTACGATTCTATTTTCTCTTGCATTAAACCGTTCATTTATACGACATAAGAGTAGAGAGATATTTGCAGTTTTGCAAGACTGTGCAGACTGCATAGGTGAAAAGTAGGTGTGTCACTAAAGCTTTTTGAGAAATACATTTCGTGTGTTATATGAGGTATTTTTGGGAAATATTATATACCAAATTGAAGGTCTTGGAATTTAGTTTCTAACACTCTTAACCGTTCGTTCATACGACATCCTGATAAAATGATATAAGCATCTGAAGAAGAGCCAATAATAGGGTGCCAAGCTAGCACCTCTGTGACTTTTCAAAAATGGATATATATAGGCCTTATGTCATCTCTTTATTCACTTTTCCACATAACACTACCAGAATAAGACCCCTAAACTTATCCTCAAGCTCTCCACAAGGGTTTCCAAGAATATTAACATCTCGGGTATGTTTACCTTGAAAATGATAATTACAATTAGATTTGATTTTGTGGTTCTAAAAATATGTGATCTATTTTTATGCTAGTTGTTAGCCAATAGATGCTAAGTACAAGACTAGAAAATAAGGTAATAGCTTGAAAATCGTGTAATGGTCAAACCGAATGACTGGAATTCGGGCGCCTCAAGCTTGCGTATACGGGGCCTCGAGGTTGAGTCGGATGCCTTGCTAAAGGCAGTCGATGGAGGATTAACAGTTATGGAAAATTTGATGGCGGCTCTTTATGGCCAATAAAGAGCAATAAATAAAGAACAATAAATAGAACACTTATGAATATAAGCAGTAAAGGTAAGTAGTGAAATCAAGAGAATATGCTAAGTTAGAGAGCAGAGAGAATCTTCTTGTATATTCAATATTGTGTATCAGATCCCCTTACAAAATGACAAGGATCTCCTTTATATATGAGGGAGAATCTCAACGTGGTATAAATGCATTTATTACAAAGATATGGTTGGTACAGCTATTCAATGCCACGGTACGAGCTTGAACTAGCCAAATAGACTTGGTCAGCTTTAGTCACATGCCTTGGGAACTTCCCACTTTTTCACCATAACTATCGATCAGCACTGCCCCGAGGTCGGACGTCGATAATCCCTCGGGTGTCAATCTCGACCATAGCCTTGAGCATTTGGAAACGTGTTTATGAAGCATCATAATGACCGAAAATTAGACCCTCCGATTTTACCGTATACAGATAGTCCCCGCGTTTCTTAGAGTGAAATGATAAGGAATGAATTTTATATCTATCTCCTCGAACTTCCCGCGATGTTGTCTCTGTGATAACTGAGGCGTCCCGTCGGTTCATCTTTCCAGAATCATTCATGTACCGCCGGTTTATATTCTCCAAAGCGATAATATCACCGCCGTCCGTTTCCCAAAACGCATTGATTGCACCTATCGGTACGTTTTTCAAAGACATTGATTGCGCCGTCGGTTACGCTGCCACCCTATCTATAAATGGAAGCTTTCTTGAACCAAAACTTCATTCAAACGCTCTTCAACTGCCTTTTAACCCTTTATTCTCTTCATCCTCATCCAACGCTAATTCCCATGTTTGAATCCTGTGGCCATAAGGTCGTACGGCAGTGTTCTCATCAGTTATGCCATGGCCTTTTCCCAGAGCTTTCCCTTATTGAGTGGGATTACACTGGTTTGTTGTTGTTGTTGTTGTTGTTGTTGGCCCGAAATAATGAGAGAGAAATCTCAAATTATCTTCGCATTAAAGGATATGCGGACTATGAACTTTTACTCATCTCTCTTAACTACCCGGTGCGGCGCTTCACTCCTTTTGCTTTCTGTGCAATGAGGTGGTGCCATCTACTAACTGTTTCATCCCACACCGGTGCAACGTCTCAAGAAGTGGCTTCACAATAGTGGCACTGGCGAGACCCATACTCGCCAAATGTTTCACCCAGCCATTTCTTCATCTTTTTCTGCTTCTTCTTCATCATTTTCTGCTTCTTCCTCATCCTTGAATACGCCCTTTGGAAGGTCGAGGTGAGGCCCCAAAGAAATGATTCTCGAAGGCATTGCTCCTGAGGATGCACCCCCGAGAGTAGATTAGACTTTTAGCTGTTACTTTTACTTCTTTGTTTCTGTGTAAAGACCCTTCGTGGGCTTTTGTAATCATGTGTAAGGTCCCTTCATGGGCTTTTTGTAATCATCGTTTATTAATGCAAAGAAGTTTCTTCAATCTATCTCTGATTTATGCTGGATTTTCCTTTATTTGTGTTTACGAAGAATCTGAGTGCATGACTCTACCGATCGGTCGGAATACCGGGCCCGAGTGTGGGTATTTCCCCGACTCCTGATTGGTTAATATGATATCCCGTGGAGCCCTTTGTCGTTCCTCGGACTGGGCGCGGGTTGGATTGATACAAGCTTAGGCTGTCGGGGCCCCCGAGTGAGAATAGGGCTTCGAATTTATAGAACAAAATTTAGCCTTTCAGACCCCATCGATAGTCCTCGGGGGGAACATGCTCGGACGTCTGAGAATAAAGATAGCCTTTAGGCTTTCGAAAGTAGTCCTCGAGTGAGAGTTCGCTCAAGCTCGGGCGACCTGAAAACTCGTTTTGAACTTAGAGCGAAGATAGCCTTAAGGCGTTACAGATAGATCCTGGACGAGGGTTCGCCTGGATTCGGATAGCCCCTAGATTAAAGTAACTAAGAGGACGTTTAACTCGACCCAAAGGCGAGAAATAGCCCTAAGGCTTTATTAGTAGTTTTCGAGCAAAAATTGGCTCGGGCTCAGGTAGCTCGAGGGCCGGAGGATCGGGTAAATGACCCGCATTTGCAATAGTAGAAATCCTCGAAATAGAGTACCACCTCGAGGTCAAGCCCATATGAGTAGGTTTTTAGAGCTTATCTTCTTTTTGACAGAGGTCCTCGAGATCGGGTGCCATCTCGAGGCTTGTAATGATATCAACGGCTCCGTAAAGCCTATCTTCTTTTTGACAAGATCGAGTACCATCTCGAGGCTTGTAATGATATCGACGGCTCCTTATAGCCTATCTTATTTTTGATAGAGGTCCTCGAGATCGGGTACCATCTCGAGGCTTGTTGATGCGGGGGTTTTTGATCCCCGAAATGTCGTACGGCAGCATTAATTCTATGACATGGTTATTAAACGACCGATCGCGCCGGTACATCTTACCAAAGTGATAATGGCTTAGTCAGTATTTTTAATTGGACTTTGAGGCAGGTGGACAGTCACCGCTTTCTCTATATATATAGGTTTGTCTTCCCTCTTTTGAGGATCCCGCTATTCTGAGTAGCTATCCTCCTACACAAAGTTCTTCTTTCCAGGGTTAGGTCCTTCACCATTTTAACTTTGAAGCCCTCGCTCGAATTCCCGCTCCAGTTCTCTGATTTTACCACAGTTATGGATGATATGCCAGGATCCGTTCAGCAAGGAGGAGGAAGTTTCTCCTCTAGTTCTCGCCTGGTTAGTGGATCGCCGCTGATGCCAGGCGAGCCAACCTCAGGACATTTTGCTTCAAGGGGGGATTTTTCATCAGAAAAACCTCACGATGTTCAGGGTCATCGAGAGTATGCCTCGAAGTTTATTACTTTAATAGGGGAGGGGCACATTGAGTCAGTGAGGAAATATTGTGGATGGGGAGAAAAGGTAGTACTGCAGGTACCTTCCCCGGAAGAGAGCATCATGGATCATGCCGAGGGGTTATGGAACGTATACACGTACCCCTTTACACTGGGTCCCCTTGATAGGGTTGTACTTGAAATTCTGTCGAAAGTATCGGGCTACCTTGGCACAGGTTCATCCGTCATTTTGGGGGATAGTGTTGATGATGAGATTTTTTGCGGAGGAAGCCGGGCTTGAGTTCACCCTTAGTCATCTCATCAGGCTGTACCAGCCTTTTCACCACCGAGTCCTACTAACCCTTTGATGCCGATCCACCAGGCACTTCGTTGTCGATGATGAAGAAGATGGGGATCGGGGATGGATGAGCCGATTCGTTCGAGTATGGACTATTGACATTATCCCCGCTGAATTTCTGCCATTTCCCGAGGAATGGAATTTTATACGTAAGTGTTACACTTGTGCCTTTGTTGTTTTGTTTATGGCGGAGGCGGGCTCCATAAATGCGCTTTTCTTTCCCTTTCTGCAGCAACTCCATGGATGCCATACGAGGTCCCCGACCTGACGGATTGGGCTTGGAAGTTGGCGACCCACTCATCTCATGATGAACGCAAGTGGCGAGACTTGTCTAAGGGTAGATGGGAGGCAAAACACCACGGTACGTGCTATGTGATTTGCTTCCTTTTTATGGGAGAGTTGAAAGGCATTTTCTTTTTATGCGTACTAACTCCGTTATCGTAGGCATTGGGGAATTCTTTGAGGTGAGATCGTGCCCTCTCAGAGAGGGAGAAGGATCATCAGCTTCGGGGCCGAGGAATAATAACAATAAGCGAAAAGGGCCCTCGCAGGGCAACGGTGCTTATACCAAGACGAGTCCAGCCCGAAGGCTTAGAGAGGATGTATCAGTTGAGCCTGCAGTGCCGGGGATCTCTGGCTTTAGGAAAGCGGTCCCTCCTTCGCTACCATCTTCTTTTCCCGTCGAAGCTACCTCGAGGAATGAGGGTTCTCTGCCGCAACCTTATTCCCCCGTAAAAGGTACTCCGAGGGATGCTCAAAGCCAGGGGTAGCATATATCGAGCGACCGTATCTCGACCGGGAGCGATTCTACTGGGGTTGATGGAGCAAGACTAGTAGATGTGCGCTCGACTCTTGAGGCTCAGCGGCTCTAATCTGTGGTGAGTTTTGGCCGATCGCATCGGTTTTTTAGTTTTTGCAATATTTTTCTCTCTTATCAAGTTTCTCCTTCATAGGCTTTTAGCAAGCTCAAGTCTGAGCTGCTTCGTTGTGAGGCCACGCTGCGAAAAGCCATGGATGGGGAGAAATCCTTCAGGCTTCTTTGCGATGAGAAAGAAGACGAGTTGGAACACTTGCGGTATGAGGCGAGTCGAAGTCTGAACTACGAAAGCCACCTTGAGGAGTAGGTAATTTTTGTTCCAAGGGAGTGCGTGTTTCTTCTTCTATCTTCTGAGGCTAATGTTTCATTTTCTTCAGTTGTAGAAAAAGACGGAGGACCTGGAACGCCTTTAGAGCGAATTTGGTAAAGCCAAGTGTACGTGCGATGTGCTAAAGGCTCGGGTGGACGCCCAGGTTGCGGCTAAGAAGGATGCTTTGGCCAAGGCTTCCGCCCTCGAAGTACAACTTTGCAACGCTCGTGAGAACAGCTCGGTCCGAACGGACATGATTACAAGGCTCGAGTCTGAGCTTCTGATATGAAGGCCGAAGTTGTGGATTCTAGGGCTGAAGCCGAAGAGATCCGAACCAAGGCTGATAAGAAAGTGGCTGCCTATTTGCAAGCGCTGCCGATGCTCGAGCTGAGCTGAGAGGGGTTCTCGACCGGGAGAGTAGGAGTGAAGAGTATGTTAGGTGTAAATGTCGGAGGGAAACCCTCGAGGAAATCCACGCCAGGAGCTTCGATCTCTCGGAAGAGATAAAGTAGGCAAGGGCGGACGAATATGACGCTAAGTTCCTTCTGTCCGATGCCGAAGATAGTGAGAAAGAGGTCGACGGGCAATAGTCCCCGAGGGGGATATAGATCAGGCCTTTCTTTTCTGATTTTGTTTATAATGCTTTTAAAGATCATTGTAAATAGAGTTTTGTATTTTTTTCACATATACGTATAAAAGAAAGCCTTGCGGTTTCATTTTTCATGAACTTCCCTTTGCTTTGATGTTTGTCAGTCGTTAGCCAGATGAACTGGTCTTTCAGCTAAAAGAACCCTTAGGTTTAGAGTACGGCCCTAGGGCTCGTTGGGCTGGCCCGTAGGCTCGTATGCATTTGGTCGGTATGACCTTTTTGTATAAGCTGACGTTTAAGCTCTTATGCTTTTGCTCTTAGGCATATTTAGTTAACTGTTTCGGGTTCAGTCTCCGAGTCGGGTTTCGACTCGAGCTCATTGACCCTTAAGTTTTTGAATTTAAAGCTGGCCCTTAGGCTCTTACGCATTTGGTCGGTACGACCTTTTATATGGGCTGGCGGTAGTGGCTCTTATGCATTGGGTCGGTATGACCTTTTGTAAGGGCTAGCGGCAGTGGCTCTTAGGCATTGGGTCGGTATGACCTTTTATATGGGCTGGCGGCAGTGGCTCTTACGCATTGGGTCAGTATGACCTTTTATATGGGCTGGCGGCAGTGGCTCTTACGCATTGGGTCGCTATGACCTTTAATAGGCTTTATTTTTCCCTCGTTAAGGACTTTTTGAAATTTTGTTTGCCTGGCTCTTCAATGGTTCGATAAAAACCTTGATTGTGAGTCGTTATATGGCGATGATCGACCACCTCGGGAGGTTTTACTCGGTGGCTGAATGTTTCGAAGCCTATAGTTTGGAGCTAACATGGTCGAAGCTCTTTTGCCTATGTCGAGGGTAGCCTGTTTAACCAGTTCTTCTCGAAGTACTTTCGAAGTAATTGAAGGCCTGTGATTTTATAGTGATGGTCGGACGTCCCAGAGTTGCGTTAGTTTTGCTGGAATAGCCTTGTGACCGTAGTCATTGTGTTTGGCCGGAGCCCTTCAGTCCCCGAGTGAAGTAGTTTCGATGTCTATATCAAGGGTATGCCTTTTTAGGGGCATTACAAGTTCGAATATATAGCCTTAACTTTAAGGTCGAGATAATGCCTTTTTTGTAAGGTCTTATGATTTTTACATGCCGTTTAGGTATTACAGTTTTGGTTACTTGGTACAAGTACGGTTCATGCCTTTCTTGAGGTCTTACAGTTTTGGTTACTTGGTACAAGTATGGTTCATGCCTTGCTTGAGGACTTACAGTTTTTGGTGTTGCCTTATAAAGGTATTACGAGGTCGAGGTTGCCCGCATGGGATCTTATGGCCTCGAGTTTTGATAAGTCAACGTGGTGGCAATGGGCGATAGTCCTCGAAACATTGAAAGTTTTCCTGGCTCTGGAGCCATTTTTGTAGAACTGACGTTGCCTCGTTGAGGGATTACGAGTTTGAAGCTTCCGACCCGGGAGTCACACGGTCTCGAGTTTTTGACGCTAGTCCCCAAGTGTTCGGGACGCTTTTGGCTCTGGAGCCGTTTTTGTGAAAAACACCGAACTTCTTTGAAATGCGAAATGCTTTGATGGAGGGGAAAGTATTCTTTGATTACTTGGTACAAGTATACACGTTTTCGCTGTCAAGGGCTCGGTTATTCTATACGGACACGGTTCGTTCGACCATTTGGCCCGGTACATCATTTTCCTATCGAGACCCCATTTAGCGCATCTTGGCTTCTCCGAGGAGGTGACCTTCCGGGGGGATGCCCACCAGTATTCGAGGTTGATTGAAGAAAAGCCGTGAATACTTGTTGAGCCTTCCTTAGGTAGCATATAGATGTTGCCTCGTTAAAAACCTTGCCGGTAAAACCCTTCTCGGGATAAAACCCGGTCGAAGGAAAAGAGTGCAACGTACGCTTTTGGAACCTAAGGCCTTTGAGTTGGAAAGCGCTTCGGCTGTTTCGACCAGATACTTGCACTCATGTTAGTATAAAATGTAGCTGAAAAGGGGGGATGATCATACCTTAGTGCTGACGGCACTTCGGGCCTCGATATGATTCAATCGTTTGTTATGAGGTCGCGATACGGTCGTGTGCTTTGTTTAGTCAGGCGTAGCCGAGAAAGTAGCTTGTTATTGCTAGTTTACTGTTTTCTTATCCTTTGGCTCCTTCGACGGTGGAGGTATTGGTGCCGGTGCCACATCGTGCACCGCCAAACATCTCTTTTGCTGCATCTTGTTCCCCGTAGACGGTTTTTATCCCATCCTTTGTCAGAAATTTCATCATTTGATGGAGGGTGGATGGTATTGCTCACATGTAGTGTATCCATGGCCTCCCGAGCAAGGTGTTGTACCTCATGTCTCCTTCGATGACATGGAATTTAGCATTTTGGGTAGTGACGGACACGTTGATCGGGAGGGTGATTTTCCCTTTCGTTGTTTCGCTCACCATGTTGAACCCATTGAGGACTCGAGGGGCGGGCACAATTTGGTCAAGCAGTCCGAGCCGCTCTACCACCCTCGACCTGATAATATTGGCTGAGCTACCTGGATCCACAAGTACAAGTTTAATTTGAAATGTATTCACAAGAAAAGAGACTACCAATGCATTGTTGTGAGGTTGAGACAAGGTTACGATGTCCTCTTCGTTGAATGTGAGAGCGTCCTCGGGTATGTAACCTCGAGTTCGCTTTTCACTGGTGATGGATATTTTGGTACTTCTGACCATGGGTTCTTGTGGAGCATTGATGCCTCCTAAGATCATGTGGATGACATGTTGTGGCTCATCTGTTTCATTCTTTTTGGCCACCTCTCTTTCCCGGAACTGATTTTTGGCTCGGTCGCTAAGGAATTCTCAGAGGTGACCTTTGTTGAGTAGTCGGGCTACTTCTTCCCGAAGTTGTCGGCAATCCTCGGTCCTGTGACCGTGTGTGTTGTGAAATTCACACATTAAGTTATGGTTCCTCTGTGAAGGATCTGATTGTACGGGCCTTGGCTACCTTGTGTCTCTGATTTTTCGAATGGTGAATACGATGCCTAAAATGTCGACGTTGAAGTTGTATTCCGACAAGCGGGGTGCCCCCGTCGGCCCCGTGTTCCTATTGAATCCAGCTCTGCTAACAAGTCCCCGAGGATTCTGGCCTCGATCCATCCTTGGGTCATTGCGGGGTATGTTGCGTCTCGGGGCATTTCTTCTATCTTCAGTGTATTGTTGGTATCTTTCTTTGTTTGTCTTTGGCTCCTTTGCCAGAAGCCTGCTAGGATATACCGAGTCCGAGGGGACTCCTAGTTGGTCATCTTTAACCCTGATCTTTGATTGGTATCGGTTTTGGACGTCCGACCAAGTCACGGCAGGATATTTGACTAAGTTATGCTTCAGCTGCTTCGAAGCTACCGAGCTTCACTCGTTCAAACCTTGAGTGAAGGCCTGCACTGCCCAGTCATCAGAGACCAGTGGTAGTTCCATTCATTCCATTTGAAGGCGAGATACGAACTCTCGCAGCATCTCGTTCTCCCTTTGCTTGATTTTGAAGACGTCAGATTTCGTTGTAGCAACTTTGATGGCACCAGCATGTGCCTTTATGAAGGAATCTGCCAGCATGGCAAATGAATCTATTGAGTTTGGGGCTAGGTTGTGATACCACATCATCTCCCCTTTTAAAAGTGTCTCTCCGAACTTTTTTAGTAGGACGGATTCGATCTCGTCGTCCTTTAGGTCGTTGCCCTTCACTGCACAAGTATAAGCAGTGACGTGCTCATTGGGGTCCGAGGTTCCGTTGTACTTTGGAAGGTCGGGTATTCTGAACTTCTTTGGAATGGGTTTTGGAGCCGCTTTCTGCCGGAACGGCCTTTGTACGAACTTCTTCGAATCTACACCCTTCAGGATCGGGGATGCGCCCGAAATTTGGTTGACCCTGAAATTGTAGGTCTCTACCTTCCTGTCGTTGGCTTCTATCTTCTTCTCGCCCGACTCGATCCTCTTTTTGAGGTCCTCGAGCATCTTTATGATGGCGGGGTCGGTTGCCGACCCGTTGTTGCTTGATCTTTCTTGTACCTGCTCAGCTTGGGGAGCCGTTTCCGCTACTACCGTGCTGGGAGTTTTCTGGTGACTTTTCAATTGAGCAATCGCCAGCTGTTGTGCCTGTAATATTTCAAAAATAACGTGAAGGCTAACCTCATGTTCTTCTCTAGCTGGGGTTTTCTGAGCTTCTTGTTGGTCTCATTGGCGTACGCTCCTGTTAGTGTGGGAGCTTATATCGACGTGTTGGGCATCGCGTGAGACCACATCTGCGGGGATTGGCTCTGGCGCGTCCCCAGGGTTTAGTGGTGGTGCGCCAATACCTGGAACAGCTACACCATTCTCTCCAAGGTCCTCAAGACCGTTGTTTTCATATGCATTCACTGAGTTAGACATTTTGACCTGAAATCAAAGATTCTTGGACAAGAAAAAGCTCGAAAGATAACTTGTGTTATGTAGTAAACCATCAAGAAAACAATCACTATTATTTTTAGCCTCACGGTGGGCGCCAAACTGTTTACCTTGAAAATGGTAATTACAGTTAGATTTGTTTTTGTGGTTCTAAAAATATGTGATCTATTTTTATGCTAGTTGTTAGGCAATAGATGCTAAGTAAAAGACTAGAAAATAAGGTAATAGCTTGAAAACAGTGTAATGGTCAAACCGAATGACTGGAATTTGGGGGCCTCGAGCTTGCGTATACAGGGCCTCGAGGTTGAGTCGGATGCCTTGCTAAAGGCAGTCGATGGAGGATTAACAGTTATGATAAATTTAATGGCGGCTCTTTATGGCCAATGTATGCGGTGAAATCGGAGGGCCTAATTTCTTGCTATCAAGTCATTTCGGAAGGATACCTCAAGGCCCCGAGGACACGGAGTTACGACCGAATCCCCTTCCTCGGGGCTCGTCGAGACCCGACTCAAAGAAGTCGAGGATCAAGGCTAGAGCAAAATGGGGAACTCCCAAGACACATGGCTAGGTATGACAGGGCCGGCCTACCCAGAGCCTATGTCGAGGCGTCACATCCAGCTGTCCCATCTCCATGCTTTTATAATTAATGCATGTTATACCATAATCGGATTCACCTCCTATATAAAGGGAATCCTCACTACCTTGTAAGGCCACTGTTGCTCCAACTACTCTACTCAAGATTAATAATATCTCTCTCTCTCTCTCTTCTCTTTAACTTGCTCACTCTTACTAGCTCGAGGCCATTCTTAGCATTTATTGCCTTCATACTTGTTCTTCATTTCTTGCTTGCTATTGGCCATAAAGAGCCCTCTTTAATTATATCTAACTGTTATCCCTTTCCCGGTCATCCCCTATAGCTCGGGCTCGAGCCAGATATCGACCCCGAAGTCCTTCATCGACCCGTCCGAAGCCCGGGCAGCAGGCCCCTTGGTTTGATTACTGCCCCATTTTAGCCCGTATCTCATCGTTAAAACTTCATACTTTTAGCATCAACTGCTCCAACAACTAGCATAAAAATAGATCACGTATTTTTAGAGTCTCATTTACAAATTTAATTATTGTTACCATTTTCACGGTAAACAGCCAATAATGAGCAATAAATGAAGAACAATAAATAGAACACTTATAAATATAAGCAGTAAAGGTAAGTAGTGAAATCAAGAGAATATGTTAAGTTAGAGAGCAGAGAGAATGTTCTTGTATATTCAATATTGCGTATCAGATCCCCTTACAAAATGACAAGGATCCCCTTTATATATGAGGGAGAATCCCAACATAGTACAAATGTATTTATTACAAAGATATGGTTGGTACAGCTATTCAATGCCACGGTACGGGCTTGAACTAGCCAAATATACTTGGTCAGCTTTAGTCACATGCCTTGGGAACTTCCCACTTTTTACCATAACTATCGATCTGCACTGCCCCGAGGTCGGACGTCGATTACCCCTTGGGTGTGAATCTCAACCATAGCCTCGAGCCTTTCGAAACGTGTTTATGAGGCGTCGTAATGACCAAAAATTGGACCCTCAGATTTTACCGTATACAGGGTACAAAATCAAGAAGCGATAACACTAGAACGATCCCTACGACGTAAGTATCGCTATATCGCCTCTCTTTTTTTTATAGTTTGAGTTTTGGAAGGTACTTCATAGTTAACAAAACGTCTAATTTCTTTATTTAAGCTTTAAATATCAAGGAAGGTTGATAAATTTGTTTTCTTATAGTTAGAACTCACGGGACGGTGATCGGAAGCCGTGAGTTCGAGTTATTCGACTTGTAGTGGACTGTTTTGTGGGTTGTTTGTGTTGCTTTTGGGCTGTCTATTTTGCTGATGTTTTATGGAGTTTTGGAGGATAAAAAGTGTGGAGAAACACCACATAATGACGGAATGGTGGGCTGGTCATTCGTCGTTACATTTTTAGGTTGTTTGACACTACTTCTGTTGTCATTTCATGTATGAAGTGATTAGGTGTGTGGGTTGTTTTGTGATATATTGTGAGGGAAAAAAGGTTAGAAAGATGCATACATGTTGTTATTGTGTTTTTCTTGGTGTTGTTGGCATATTGTATTGGAGGAGGGCCTTATTACAGGGGAGATGCTGCCCAAATTTACGTAAACGAGCTACTAGTTTAAGTTGCGAACTTAGACTTTACTCGGCACTTATTTTGAATCTCCTTGTGTTGTGGTAGATTTAGTTGAGTTGTTTGAAGAATTGCTTGGAAGGTATTAAGGACTTAGCAGAGTTAAGGTATGTTAAGGCTAAACCTTTCCTTCATTTTGGCATGATCCAGTAACTACATGTGTTTGATAACGAGACATAAAGAGAAGTTCATATTCCTGAATTTATATACATTTTCCTAGTCTCATAAGTTACAGCATTCTCCCTTGTCGGGACTTCATATTTAGTTTAGTTTTGTCTTCTTTCAGCCAAGAGAGCATATATACATATATATATTTTTCACCACCATCGAGCTATAATCGATGGACATGCCCCTATTGGGCAACCTCAGATCAGATGGTGAGTTATATACCGAGCCTACTGTGGCCGAGCACCTATGAGCGAGCCCAGAATGGCCTAGATATAGAGCCTAGTATGGCCGAGCGCCTATGAGGGAGCCTACTACGACAACAGTTACACATACCGAGCCTTATAAGGTCGAACAACTATTTTACTTACTATATTGATAGAATTGAGTCAGTATTAGCAGGTAAGCATATCTTTAGATTATCTTTGACTCCCAGTTACTTTCAGTTATTATATTATCAGTTCAGTTTCAGCTTTTAGTTATTTTGTTGCCTCACATACTCAGTACATTATTTTGTACTGACGTCCCTTTTGCCGGAGATCCTGCATTTCATGCCTACAGGTCCTCATTGACAGTTGGACAGACCCTCCCAGCAGAAAGAGTCAAAACATCAGCTTGATTGGTAAGCTCCACTTCCCCGAAGTTACCAGGTCTGGACCTTGGAGTCCATTTTATATATACAGATTTGATGGGTAGGTCGAGGCCCTGTCCCGACCATGGTACAGTTCAGTTATCTCTAAAGGCTTGTAGATAAGTCATGCATATTTTGTATAGTAGTAGATGTGTTCATGGCGGCTTCGTCGGCCTGAACAATTATATATATATATATATATATATATATAT
>NW_017670279.1:122218-137696 GCF_001879085.1 Nicotiana attenuata
ATATATATATATATATATATATATATATATATATATATATATATATATATATATATATATATATATATATATATCACTTTAGGGTATGTTTACCCCTCAGATAAGAGATACGTTGTTTTCATATGATTCAGAATATGGCCACATCGGCCTAAGTTGAGGGTTACCCCTCCAGAGTTCACGGTTACAGAGTGGTATGCTCGGGCCGAGTATGAAACCAGGTGTTGGCCACGCCTCTTCAGGTTTTGGGGTGTTAAAAAGTTGATTCAGGATCGACTTTGTACGGCGCAGTCTAGACATAAGAGTTACGCAGATTGGAAGGTTCGTGATGTTGCATATATGGTGGGAGAGAAGGTATTGCTCAGAGTATTCCCCATAAAGGGTGTGATGAGGTTCGGGAATAAGGGCAAGTTGAGCCCTCAGTATATTGGCCCTTTGAGGTGCTTGAGAGGATTGGAGAGGTGGCCTACAAGCTTGCATTGCCAGCTAGTCTATCAAGTGTTCACCCAGTGTTTCATGTTTCTATACTCCGGAAGTATTATGGTTATCCTTCACATGCTTTGGCCTTCAGCATGATTCAATTAGACGGGGATTTGACTTATGATGTGGAGCCGGTGGCTATTTTTGGCCGACAGGTGTTGATACCCAATTTTTTCCTATATATTATAAATACCTTCAAAATAGCATATATATGCATATATAAGCATGCACAAGGCTTTCATTATTTTTCCCATAATTTTAAGGGTTTTAAATGATTTATTTTCTTTCCTTTTATCCATAAAATCCCCAATATTTATTTCCAAAATTATTGTTATGATAATTCATTTATTTAATTTCTGTACTTATGCCAAAATATGGCTAATATAATTTTCATGCATTTTTATAATTACGTTTGGTATTTTTAAGCTAAATTGCATACAATTGCATTGTTAGCCCATTTTAAGATATAATTATATTTTATATGCGCAAAATTGGTCCCTATATTTTTAAAATGTTAATTATATATTTTAAATCATTTTGGAACCTTAAATTATTTTCCAAATATTACTTATTATTTATTAAAATTAAAATAGGAAAAAACTGGCAATTTAAATAATAGCCAAATTTGGCTTTCAATTGTAGCCAAAATCTGACCAATTCCCCAGCCCCATCTTCTAATTAAATAACCCGACCCAGACCCAATTACCCCTACCCGACCCAAGCCATTTTAAATCCTGGCCGTTGATCTTTTTAGATCAACGACCCTCGTTCTTCCTTTCCTTTTTTTAT
This sequence comes from Nicotiana attenuata, assembly GCF_001879085.1. Taxonomy (NCBI): domain Eukaryota; kingdom Viridiplantae; phylum Streptophyta; class Magnoliopsida; order Solanales; family Solanaceae; genus Nicotiana; species Nicotiana attenuata. Next base: position 123,485 of record NW_017670279.1, read on the forward strand.
TTTGAGAGACCCCAAACCCTAAATCATTTCCTCTAAACCGCCGCCCTCAAACTCTCTCATCTCTACCTTTCTCTCAAACCTAGCCCTAGACTCCTCCACTCACCTCCTTCTCCGGTCATCTCCGGCGACTATCTCTCAAACCTCAAGCCTCCAATGGTCACTCTACCGCCTTGCTCATCATCTCTAAGGCCCTCAAGGGTCTTGGTCCATGTCGATTGGGACCTAGGTTTTCTGATTCTGTTGTTCAAGGCTTCTCTGGTGTGATTTTGGGAAAAATCACACCATATGTGTTACGATTTGTGAAGTTACAACAGGTTCTTTCGATTTCTATTTGGGTTTCCTTTGAAACCCTAACTCTCTTCTAAATCTCTCAGATCCGTGTTATTTTCATACTTTAAGCCTGTTTCCTTCTATGATTTGCTTATTCTCGAGCTTTCCTCTGAAAGATCCTCCACTCTAAACCGTTTTTACTTTCGTTGAAAACTAGGGTTTTTTCGGAGTTCTTTCTATACCTGTTTTAACCGATTTCCTTATGATTAAACCTTTTTCCCTTGTTTATTTTGGCCGATTTTATGTTCCTACTACTTTTTAACTTGACTCTGTTAAAAGCCCTAATTTTTAAAGATCTTCATTACTTCGTTTCTATGTGTGCTAGCATGATTTTCTCTACTCCTTTTCTATGTGTTAGCATGATTTTCTTTACTTCGTTTCTGTATGTTTGCCTGTTTACCTGATTCTTGTTAATCTCTTGTGGCCCCTCATGCTTCAAATATGTTCTGCTAAATCTTTAGCCTACTTATATCATCCCTATATCATTGTGTTTGCTCATATCTTGTTTCTTCCTGTCTATATAACTGACCGTGTTTGTTTGCTACTCCTGTTCATCCGTCTCTATTTATGTGGTGAAATATACAGAATCATGACTCCCCATGATTGATTCTGATTTTCCTTAATTGATGGTGATTGAAAGATCTTCTTTTAAATCCCTAAAAGCTTTACCTCGTCTGTTTAAATTAACTAATTTTGTTACCTTATTTACCATGGTACTTGTTTACTTAGTCTTCCTTAATTGGGTTTTCTGAATTTGGTCCTAATTGACTACTCTAGCCTACTGAACCTTGACTCTTTCCTTATTTAATCATACACTGATTCTTCTTCCTGCTTTATATGGTACTAAATCTTTCCGTTTGATCTTAATTCCCTTAACTTAAGGAAGTACTTCCTTGATTCTCCGATTGATTGATTCTGAGTTCTTAAATTAGTGTACTACTATGATTTTTACCTTATTCCACTACCTACTTTCAACTATAAATATTCTAAGTCTTTCACAAACAAGGCACCGGCACTTGACTTTCAAAAACTCCTCTCTTATTAAAAATCTATGTTTCTCCCTTCTTCCTTGTGTTATTTGCTACTATTAGCCGGCTGCAAGCCAAAGCTAATCATCTGTGCCCTTTGGTTCTTTCATTCTGCTTGCTTCTATCTTCACTGGTATGTTCAAGTTTAACTTAAAGCCTCAACAACAACATGTTTCTCTTCTTGTTTCAGTTTCTTTTATTTCTAGCCTACTTTTACTTGTGGTTCTGTTGTAGAGTTTGTACTTAGGCTATATTATCAGCTTGCTAGTATGACTCCCCTCCCTTTTAATTCATGTATTCCCTTGTGTGATTCAAAACATGCCTGGACAATTGTTCTCCTTACCTGCTGTGTGCTTACCATTCTTGTGAATCCCAAATCCCTATCCCCCTCTATGAGTCTATGTTCTCCCTAATTGTTTGCGATTATGCCAGTTTCAACCATTTCTGAGCATGTCCAAACAAGTCCAAATACCCTTGCTGGGGTTATGTGTTTGCAGGCAAATGCATGTGTATTCTTAAACCCTTGACCCCTGTGTGACTAATGAGTTCAGTTGGACTTTGTGACTACTGAAGTACTTGACTTTGTGTATCACTCCAACTTCTTTCAAACAATTACATCATTAATTGCTTTCATAAACAGACTTTTAAGTCCAGTCTTTAATAAATTTCTTTCAACCTGTGTCCTGCACTTCCACTTCATTCTTAGTTAATAAGTTCTGCCCCCTCTAGTATGTGTACTGCCTTGGGATCCTCTTGAGAACCCTCTGAACTCTGGCATACTGAGGCTGGCCTTTCCACACTGCACTGGTTCAATGCTTGGCTACTAAGTCTAGGTGTAAGCATTGCCCGGGATCCTTGAGACCCTTAGGGAACTTTGATGCACCTGGACTCTGATTTGTCTATGGAAATGAGGCTTGAAAGACCATTGGAGGCTTCGGGGAAACTTGGGGCTAATTGCAGGCTCTCTATAGAATAGCTTCTTGATTTTCTATTTTTGCTTATGTAATTCATTTGTTGGCCTGTAATAATTTATAAACAAAAATTTGGGGTACTTAGTAAAAAGGGGTGGGTAGATGTATACTTTATGGGGTAACATGGCTAGAAATCCTGCTCTTAGGGTTTACTTTCAAATCTGCCTGCTTCACTCGATAGGAAACATGTTCATAGGGTTTTTATTCTTGTTGAATCAGATTGCTTTTGCATAATAGAACCATGCCTATAGGATTCCACTTCTAATTTCATTTGTATCATAATAGAAATCATGCCTATAAGGACTTCACTTTCCAGTGTCGTTTGCATCAAACTGAAATCAAGGTTCTGCATTTTCGTCATGTTAGAAATCATGTTCATAGGGTTTCAAACAACCGTGTCTTAAATCATTTCAAATATAGATACCATGTCTATAGGGTTTAATTCCGATTCAGTTCTAGTAAGTCTTTCATATGTTACTAAAACCTGTGACGCGCCTAGATACCATGCCTGTAGGGATTTCCATTCGCAATTACGTCTAGTAGTCTAATTAGCCTAATAAGTCAATTTCATTTTCACCTAGTTTACTTCTTAAAACTTGCCTTATTAAGTGATGACATCGCCTGAAACTAGTTCTTTCAAATTTGACTTAACCTCATTAGATATCATGCTTACATGTGTCAAAAGGGTCTATTTCGAAAACCTGTTTGTCTTTGCATTAATATATAGACACAGTGCTGCACATAGGCAAGCCTTAGGGCATTTTTTCAAAACCTGCATTTCCCTGAAGTTGTTTCCATCGTTCAACATTTCTGATTCTAATAAGCTGTTAAAAAGGAGTCACTAGGCAACTATTAGGTTATAACTTCTGAATCTGAAAGTGGTCTATTTCTGCATAATCACTTAGAAATCCTGCTTTAGGACTTTGATTAATAAAGACCTTAACTGTGTTTGAGTTGTGCTGCTTGTATGTTTGTTTGAGGAGGAAATTGTGAGCCTCTTAATTGCTCCCATTATGTGAAAGTCCTAAATGTTTTTGACTGTCGCTTTAGATTTTTGCCTTTAAAACCTTAGGGGTACGTCTAGAACCACCCATAGGCAGAGGTCCTAACACCCTCCGGGACCACTAAGAAGGGAAGGGTAGCAGCACGCGATAGGAATCTGTGACCAACACTCGCTTTGCATGACCAATAAGGGGATGGGAAGGGTAGACATGGATATGATGACCGGTGCGCTAATGCCACGCGTAGCCCCTTTCCAAGGAGTGATTACCGGGCAATGTACTGATGTGATCCTATAGGCTAACCAACCTAGGACCTCCCTCTCCCCAAATCCTCTTTACTTGAAGCTTTATTTTCCTTTTTATACATACAACCTGTTTGAATTCTTATTTTATTATTTGAGTTATACAATGCCCAACATGCTCTTCTTGCAATTATTTGCTTCAACTGTTTATTTTATTTTGGACTAATTTGTAAATATAAGTTCGGTCAGGACCCACAGTTGTGGACCAAGAGGGGTGCCTAACACCTTCCCCTAGGTTACCTCGAGCCCTTACCCTAATCTCTGGTAATACAAACCAATCCAAGAGTTAATTACTCTAGGTGCCCTAATGCACCTTAACTCGTTAGGTGGTGACTCTTCAAATACCCAATTCCCAAAAGGAAATAAGTCATTACACCCCGTGAATATAGAAACCCGGACTCCTCCTCGCGGAGGAGAAAAAAGGGGGCGCGACAACAGGTTCGGAAGTTGAGGTCAAAGAATATATCATCAGTGAAGGTGCAATGGAGAGGTAAGGCAGTCTAGGGAGCTACATGGGAGACTGAGAAAGAGATGCGAAGTAGATGTCCACGCCTATTTGAGACTCCAAGTATGATTCTAGACTCGTTCGAGGACGAACATTTGTTTAATAGGGGGAAAATATAATGACCGAGCCGGTTATTTTGTGAATTATAGCCCCATTCCCCTATTTATTGCATCATCTATGTTCATTTGTAGTTATGTGACTTGTCGAGGTAGTTGGTTTGGTTTCGGGATGATTTCGGATTGAAGTGTCCCAAGGTTGAAGGCTTAAATTGGAAGAGTTGAAAGGAGTTTGACTTTTGTGTTTATAACTCCAGAATGGAGTTTTGATTGTTCTGATAGCTCCATATGGTGATTTTGAACTTATGCGTATGTCCGAATATTGATTTGGAGGTCCGTAGGTTGGTTTGAGGCTTTTTGGCGAAAGTTGGAAAGTTGAAGGTTTCGAAGGTTGATAGGTTTGACCGAGAGTTGATTTCATTGATATCGGGTTCGGATTTTGGTTTCGAGAGTTGAAATAGTTCTATTATATCATTTGGGAGTTATGTGCAAAATTTGAGGTCATTTGGAGTTAATTTGATAGGGTTTGACGTTAGTTTTAGAAGTTGGAAGATCATTAGCTTCATTAGGCTTGAATTGGGTGCGATTCGTGGTTTTGATGTGATTTGAGGCTTCGAGTAAGTTCGTAAATGCGAGGTAGTTTTCGTATCTGTGAGCCCGTAGATGCATCCAGGAGTGGTTGCGCTCCACGTCATACTTGCCTACATGTTATTAACTGCCGCATAAATCATGCTCCACATCGTATTCCACTCGTGCGTATCAAATCCTATAGCAATGCTTTAATGAGTGGTTGCGCTTTTCCTATTTACTACCCTTAAATTCGGAAAGGCTTATTTACGGTAAAACCAGTCGATCAGCGGTGCAGTCGACGGTTCCATGCCTTCCCCCTCGAGTTGTTCGCTTGAGGGTAACAGTCTAAAACCCCATAGAAACCTTACTCTGTTTAAATTGTGCATGCATCATGGTCAAACCTAGCCGAGTCAGTTATGTTGTCCACATAATGATCCTTTAAGATAAGCCTTATCCAAAGTCCATCGGGTTTTCCATAATCCAAACGGACGCAACCACGTTCTGTGTATTAATTTGGAGAACTAAATGCCGATATGCTGATCATAAATGTATAAATAGTCGAGGCACGAGGTCCCCAGATTCGGTATGATTAGCAATATCCCCCCATTGTTGCTAGATTGATGGGAAGATCTCTCCTCAAGTGACAAAAAGCACGTGAAAAAGTACCTGGGTAACTTGTCGTCCCTGTTATATATTGAGCCAAACAACAAACTGATTGAGGCTGCTACGTTATTCTGGGATAGTGAAAGAGCGGTGTTCCATTTCAGTGACATAGAAATGACGCCGCTTCTAGAGGAAATAGGAGGACTTGCAGGGTTAACTTGGAACAGTCCTGGGCTTTTGGTGCCAGAAAACCGTACGGGCAGAGGATTTCTGAAAATGATGGGGTTGAAAAAGAATGTCGACCTAGTATGCCTGAAAGACTCCTACATACCTTTCGAATATCTTTATGAAAGGTATGGCCACAGCAAGTCTTTCCGCACTTACCACGATGAGATCGCCCTCACTTCACTGGGTCACATCCACCGTAGAGTATTCGTGTTCATCGTGTGCTTTCTGGGGATGATAGTATTCCCGATGAAAAAGGGAAGGATCCACACTAGGTTGGCCATGTTGTTATCACGTCTTGTTTTATTCGTGTTTTTCCTACCTGTTAGATTAATTGAGCCATGATTCATGTTAGAAATCGTATTTAGGCTATGGGGTTAATTCATAGAGACCTAATGAGGCTATTTTTGTTATTTTGGGTTATCTGATTTAACATTAATTTTACACTCATTCATGATTCTTCATTTGTATGTCATACCTCAGTCTCTCTTCATCATTCATTGTTACATCGCATGTTATGATTGTTGTTCCATATGTGGTGTTGTTGGACTGAGTTACTACTATTCTTAGTATTATTATCGTTACTGTTACTATTATTATTATTATTATTATTATTATTATTGTTATTATTATTATTATTATTATTATTACTATTATTATTATTATTATCGGGTTCGGAGTAGGCCCCGCGGCAGTCGTATTCCTTGTCCAACCAGGCCTGGCCGAGGACGTAATTGTCCTTACCCTTTGATCTCATTTGAGGGAAACGCCGGTCATGGGAATAAGGCGAAGGATCTCCTCCTGTCGCTTGTAGCTAGATGCTTTGACTCTACGTCAGTCACGGGGTTTTACACCTTTGGAGGAGCGGGGCTGGAATTGCGTCCCGGGCGATGTATTTGCCGTTGTCTGCACAAAGCGTCTGCGCACTGCGTCGCTCGACGTATTAGCCCGAGCTCGAGCGGGCCGCGCAGGGGGAGCGATTTGGTCGTTGTGGCAATCGCCATTGGGGAAATATCAGCGGTCCGGCCCGAGAGCGACGTTGGTCCGGGTTGTCCTATTGGCTTTGTCCCGACATCGTCGCTATAACTTTGGCTGATACACCTGTAATCATAAACGTATGTTTTATTTGAAATGAGTTTGAACAAAAGAAGGGATTACCAATACGTTAATATGATGCCGAGGTGGAGTCTCGGCATCCTTTTCCTCGAGCGAGAGGGTGTCCTTGGGGAGTATTCCCTGGGACCATCCCTTTCTGGTGACGGGCACGTGCATTCTACGTTCTATGGATCTTAACGGGGTGCCTCCATCCTTTAACGGTTATGACGATATGCCGCAGCTTGCCGGCTCTATTTTGTCCGATTTCCCCTCGTCCGTGGAGCTGGATCCGGGTTTGCTTGCTTGGCGATGCTTTGTGGTTATCTTTGTTGAATGGCACAGTTGCTGCTCTTTTGGGTCTGTAACTCAGAGCATTTCGTGATTCTCGTGGTGGGCCACGGTTTCCTTAGAGGGATTTTGGTTGAATAGATCCGAGCCACCCGGAGTTCCCGGCTTCACTTATGGTGACCACTATGCTTGGAACTGCAATGTTGAAGTCGAGCTCTATCGCGCGAGGTTTCCTTGCCAGTTGCGTCTTGTTCAATCTGGTACCATTGGAGGTTCCTCGAAGGTGTCGTCTTCAGGCTACTGCCTTGTTGTTGCGAGATGCGTTGTACCTCGGATCGTCTCTTCCATTCGTGTTGTGTGGATGATGGCTCCATTCATTTAGTGCCGGCTTCTCTGTTGGGAATCTGCCTGGATACGCCGATCCCAAGGAGGTTTTTCGAGGGTTGTCCACGGCTCTGACTTGAGTCTGGTATTGGTTGTTGGTATATGACCAAGCCTCGATCGAATATTCGACTAAGCTTCGCTTGAACTGTTCCGAGGCCGCCGGGTATGCTTTGTTTGGGTTTTGGGCGAAGGCCCGTGCCACCCCGCTATTCGGGACCGGGACGGTCTCGTCCGTCTTGTCGGAGAGCGGGTGCGGCTTCCCGTGATATTTTATTTCTTCTTCTTCTCCCGGCCTTCGGTGCATTGAGCCCTTTTGGCATTATTTTGATGGCATTGGCGTGTGCTTCCACGGATCGCGCTAGTATGGTGAGCAGGTCCCCGAGATTAGATGTCGAACAATGATGCCGCGTCGTGGTTTCGTCTGGGGGAATTTCTTCAAATCTCTTCATTGGGACGGGCCCGAGTTCTCCATTTTGGAGGTCGCCGTTCCTGGACGGGCGCGCGTGAGTGGTGATGCACCTGAGAGGACTTGGGGTCATGTCACTCCTAGGGAATTTCGTTGTTTTTGACTTCCGCGAAATGAGTCCCGGGATCGTATCTCCGGGAGACGGTTGCTGTAGGAGTCTCCGCGAGCGTGAGTCGATCTTTACGATAATGTCTTCCGACATCCTCACTGTTACAGGATAGGTTGTTGGTTCGCCGTTGCCCGATACCTCGGGTACTAGCGAGGAGCGAGGAAATATTTTGGGTGCTGCCACGCCGAGAGTCTTCGGGCAGCTCTGTAGCTGAGAGAGAGCCAAATGCTGTTCCCGCAACATTTCAAAATAATACGAAGATTAACTTCCTGTTCTACCGGGGCTGGGATTTTTCGGGCTTCCTGTTGGTTAGCGTGTTGCGTGCCGCCATTGGAGTGCAAGACTTCGTTACCCTATTGTGGAGCGTACGAATCCGCGTCCGCTCGAACCGATCTAGATGCGTTATCGAGGTCCTGCGGTGACGCGCCAGCCGTTAGGACGGCCATATTGTTTTCTTTGCGATTTTTGGGGTTATCGTCCTCGATTTCCCTTATCGAGCTGATCATTAACCTGAAATCAAAAGATCTTGGGCAAGAAAAAGTGTGAAAGATATCGTGCGTTTAAGTGACGAAACTAGCAAGAAAATAATCACTATTATTTTTAGCCCCACGGTGGGCGCCAAACTGTTTACTGTGAAAATGGTAACAACAATTAAATTTGTAAATGGGATTCTAAAAATACGTGATCTATTCCCGAGCTAGTTTGTAAGGGTGATTAGTGATAAAACGTGAAGTAAGACAATAAAGATCGAGTCAAAGCGATAATCGAACTAGTAAGGGGACGTTCCCGGGCGTAGAGCAAGCCAGTAGATACCTCGGGGCCAAGCCTCGAGCCTATCTCGGGCTTATCGAGGGTAGTCGGGAAGGGGGGTAACAGATAAAGTTATGAATAAGTAAGGCTCTTATACTATCAATTTCGAGCTAAATGACGGAGAACAAACGAAGAAACTATAAAATGCTAAGATGACCTCGGGGTCGATGAACACTGATAACTTAGAAGGAAGAAAGAGGGAGAGAGATATTATTGCATTATGGAGAAATAGAGCAACATCAGCCCCTTACAAGGTGGGGTGAGTCCCCCTTATATAGGGGAGGGGACTTGGTAAAGTACGTATATATTATTTACAAGAGTAGGAAGATGGGACGGCCTGATGCAAGTCCTCTCAGTAGGCTATAGATAGACCGGCCCTGTCAGGTGTAGCCATGTGCTTAAGAGACCTTTTCTCTTATCCTGACCTCGGGCCCTGCTTCCTTCGATTCGGACCTCGATGAGCCTTGAGGCCGAGAACTCGATCGTGGCCTTCCACCCTCGGGGTCTCGGGGAAGGCTTCCAAAATTGTCTTGATAGCAAAAATCAAGTCTTCTGATTTTACCGCGTACAATTTCACTGACCAAGTCTTTAAAAATCATTGACGTCTTCCCCTCCTTGGTCCCTTCGAATAATTTCGTATCGAAGCAGAAGGGTAGTTCCGGCTGTAGCTCATCATTTTTGGACTCATGACTTCGAAACCCAACACGTGTCAGTTGTTTTTCTGTGCCGCGTACATAATACGAACTTTACCAGTACACGATCATCTTTTACCTTAGAGGCGAAGCCAAGATTTCAAGTTTATGAGTTCGAAATTCTAATCTTTTAAAGTTATTGCGTTCTAAATTAATAATTTATACACATTCAATTGTTTTTTTAAAGACAAAATATAAAACTTAAATCAAGTTAGTGGTACCCGGCCGAACCCATACCCTAGCTCTGCCTTTGTTTCACCTCATAACTCAAGATTTCGTGTTCAGGTCTTAGAAACCCAAATAAGTAGAGCAAGTGAATTTAGATAGCGAATGATTAAACAAGAAAATAAAACAACAAAAGACTGGCCGAGGTATTCGTGTCCTCCTCCATTGCCTCCCCGTCGCCTTATCGGCTCTTAAAAAGTTGACTCCTCTCTATATAAATTATTGCCTCAGTAGTATAACTTTTAACCGATCATCAATTATGAGAACTCGAAGTGCCGAAAAGAAATCTGCCGGAAAACAGCAAATCGCTGCCGAGCCGGCGGCTGAGCCAGCTGCCGCGACGAAGCGTACTCCGCCCTCTAGGGCTAGGCAAGTTAGGGCCTCTGGATCCACTATCCCATCACCGGGTACTTTACAAACTGTTTTGATTTATTTTATTTTATTGTTTCTGTTTCTATTTCTTTTTGGGTATGTTAGTGTCGCAATAAATGTTTAGGGAAGTTCACCGATCAAAAAAAAAGGTTTAGGGAAGTTTATTTACCAGCGCTAAATAAAGCGAATTCGATATTTACGTTGTGGTTATTTGCTTTTTGCTGCTTAATATTCATTATACTTAAATCAAAAGCTTGGTGAATTAATTTTGCGATATCGATTGGATTTTTATTGGGCGTTCTATGGCGTCATTATGCAATTTTTGGTCGGTTTGTGAAAGGTAGCCTTTTTGCCTTTCGACTTTACAAATTGTACTTTATTCGACATAACAACAGCTTAAACACCTTTGTATGCCAGATGAAAGCATGTGAACTATCTCCTTTTTTTTTGGGGTGGGGTGGGGAGTGGGTTGGGGTTAAAGGTTGACAACTACGTGATTAGTTATCATGTTCTCTATTTGGAATGTTATCTTGTTTTCTATGTTTTTCGTGCAGCTGAAGAAGCAAAAGCTTCAGATGCAGATGAGGCTGTTCAATCAACACCGGAAGCAAAACCTGCTTCAGGTAGGAAAACTACTCGAAGGGTTGTGAGGAAGGTGGTAAAGAAAGTTCCGGCTTCTTCTAGAACTACTCCGGATAAGACACCTAGATCAGAAGATGCTGGAACGGCAGTGCCTGAAGATACTGACCAAGATATGGTTGCAGAGGACTCAAAGGAAGATCCTGTCAAAGAGAAAGATGCAGCAGAATCAAAGAAATGTGTCAAGAAGGGAGATGCAGAAGACTCCAAGGAAGATCATGTGAAGGTTGAAGATGCACAGGAATCAAAGAAATCTATCGAGGAAGAGACAGAGAACTCAAAGGAAGATCATGTCAAGGAGGAAGATGCAGAGGATTCAAAGGAAGTCCCTCTCAAGGAGGAAGATGCAGAGGACTCAAAGGAAGATCCTGTCAAGGAGGAAGGTCTACAGGACCTAAAGGAAGATGCTGCAGAGGAGAAAGATACAGAAGACTTAAAGGAAGATATTGTCAAGGAGGAAGATGCTGAGGACTCAAAGGAAGATCCTGTCAAGGAGAAAGGTCTACAGGACCTAAAGGAAGATGCTACAATGGAGAAAGATGCAGAGGACTTAAAGGAAGATATTGTCAAGGAGGAAGATATAGTTGAGTCAAAAGAGGAGGCTATAAAGGAGAAAGATGTAGAGGAGTCAAAGGAAGATGTTGTAATGGGGGAAGATGCAGAGGAGTCAGAGGAATATCCTGCAAAGGAGGAAGATGCAGAGGGTTCAAAGGAAGATGCTGTGATGGAGAAAAATGTGGAGGAGTCGAAGGAAGATCTTGTCAAGGAGGAAGATGCAGAGGACTCAAAGGAATATCATGTGAAGGAGGAAGATGCAGAGGGTTCAAAGGAAGATGCTGTGATGGAGAAAGATGCAGAGGAGTCGAAGGAAGATCTTGTCAAGAAGGAAGATGCAGAGTACTCAAAGGAATATCCTGTGAAGGAGGACGACGCCGAGGGTTCAAAGGAAGATGCCGTGAAAGAGAATGATGCAGAGGACTCAAAGGAATGTCCTGTCATGGAGGAAGATGGAGAGGAGTCAAAGGAAGAACCTGTCAAGGGGGAAGATGCAGAGGAGTCAAAGGAAGATCCTGTTAAGGAGAAAGATGCAGAGGACTTAAATGATGCAGGACCAACGCTCATGTATGAGATGGATCCTGAAGAAATGGAAGAATCTTCAAATAATTTAGTGGGCACAGTTCAAGATGTTGGTGATTCTGTGATGGAAGATCAAAATGGAAACGAGGAGGAACAGACAGGTGATGCACAGGAGGAACCAGCTAAAAATACTTTAATGTCTCTAGATGAAGTAAATGTTGGCAGTGATATGAGATCATCAGAGGAAATTCGCCATGATATGGGAACTTCAGAAAATCAGGGATCTACTACTACATATGTCCAATCTGAGGATCTGATTATTGGCGATATGAAATCTTCAGATAATCAGGAACATGTTTCTACAGAACAGAAAATTCAGGAGGGTGGAGGATCTAATAAAGCAAAAGAAGGATCGGAGTTGATGGGAGGAAATGACAGTAATTCAACTCCTACTGGCGATAATATAAATGCAAATTGTGCAGAAGATAGAATGGAGGAAGATACCGACAAGAAGATGAAGGGAAAGGATATTTCTGTTGACGAAGTTGGTGAAGATAAAATAGAGGCTTTTGCTGATCAAGAGAATGGTGAAGAGTTTGTGGAAGATGGTGTACCCGAGGACTGTGAAGAAGCTGAGGCACTGGATGATGAGCGTGCTCAACTGGCTGCCCATGCAAAGGAAAGAATGAAGAGGAAAGAGCTGGAAGTATTTGTTGGTGGGTTAGACCGTGATGCTGTGGAGGAGGATCTAAAAAGGGTGTTCCAGCATGTTGGAGAGGTAATTGATGTTCGAATGCACAGAGAGGTGTCAACGAACAAGAATAAGGGATATGCATTCGTGAAGTTTGCAACTAAGGAGCAAGCAAGCCGTGCTTTGTCTGAAATGAGAAACCCAGTTGTATGATCTTTTCCAAGTCATATTTGTATATATTTGGAAATGCACTATGATTCTAATTTATCTTTTTGACATCAGATACGGGGAAAGCGATGTGGCACTGCTCCAAGTGAGGACAATGACACCTTATTCTTAGGAAATATTTGCAATACATGGACAAAGGAAGCCGTAAGTGATATAACCAATCCCTGCTGACTCATTTTCAGGATGACTCTTCTTAACCTCGAGTCCTTGACAATACAGGAATTTGAGAAGTCTGCAGGATTGTTAATATTCAATGTGCACAATTTGATTTTTAGGTATCTCTAGTTAACTATGATCTGTGGCTATAACAGGTGAGGCAAAAGCTAAAAGATTATGGTGTAGAAGGTGTTCAAAGCGTTAACCTGGTGGCCGATCCGAAACATGAAGGTTTGAGTCGTGGTTTTGCATTTCTGGAGTTCCCTTGTCACACTGATGCCATGACAGCATACAAAATACTTCAAAGGCCTGATGTTGTTTTTGGTCACTCTGAGAGGACTGCCAAAGTAGCTTTTGCTGAACCTTTACGTGATCCAGATCCAGAGGTAATGGCTCAAGTGAAGTCAGTATTTATTGATGGACTCCCTCCTTATTGGGATGAAGATCGCGCCCGTGAGAAGTTTAAATGTTTTGGGGATATTTCAAGAATTACGCTAGCCAGGAATATGTCAACGGCAAAGCGGAAGGATTTTGGATTTGTTGATTTCAGCACACATGAAGCTGCTGTTGCTTGTGTTGCGGGCATAAATAACACAGAGCTGGGTGATGGCAATTTGAAGGTATTCTTGACTTCTTATGTTATTTTCAGTATTTTGCTGGCTGATGCCATAATCTAAAGCTTCAGAATATACGAAATACTTCTGGTTTCTGTATGTTGCTGAACTTCTATACATATAATCCTAATAGATTTTCTTACTAACATAACATTGCTTCTTTGAGTGGATGGTGGTCCTTGTGGAAGGCTATAAGTTGATACGGGACTGTTGCTGTTCAGTTTTGTGTAACAGATAAACATGCAAATCCCTTCTTCCTCACATAAGCAACGATTTTGGTGTTATTATGGTTTTGCTTGATTGGATTGGTGAATGCTCACAGTATTGTTCCATTACTTTTTTCCCTTTGTTCTGTTAGGCAAAAGTGCGAGCTAGGCTTTCAAATCCTCAACCAAAAACTCAGGCTGTAAAAGGTGGATTGTCTGGAGGATTCCGAATTAGCCGTGGTCCCATGGGTAACTCTAGAAAATCCTTTGTTTCTCTATTTAAGCTGTTACAAGAAATTTCCTTTTTGCATGACCTAACTGCAGTATGGGCGCTGCTTTCAGGAAGGGGCTTTCCCCGAGGAGGGCATACTTTTGGTAGAGCTAATTTTCCGCGCGGTAGGGGTTTTTACCCGCGTGTACCTGGTCATGGCGGTAGAATGGGCTTTGTTGAACATCAATTTGGTAGCTCTTATCCTCCCATCCGCGGAAGGTCAAACTTTGGACGGGGTAATGAAAGTAACAAACTTTGTTTCTTCATTAAAAATGAAAATGACAAACTTCATTCTCTC
>NW_017670279.1:137716-154852 GCF_001879085.1 Nicotiana attenuata
ACTTACGTTTCTTCTATTAAAATAAGTAAATAGACAACTACTACTCTCCCCTACCCCCCCCCCCCCCCACCCCCCACCACACACACACACNCCAAAAAAAAAAAAAAAAATATGTTAGTTTGATGCGTGTTACCTACATAGAATAGGTCAAACTCTAATTCTTTTGATGTGGTTGAGTTTAAGATAGTTGTAGATCTCTTCGTGATAAAAATAAAAATAAATGCAGATCTCAATAACCTATCTGCTTAGCTCTTTCCATCCTTTTTCATGGCTACGTCCTATTTACGACTCATATCATTAGATATCCACAACAATGATCTCAGTAACCTATCTTGCTAATTTAGCAGGTGGGAGGTGGAATCTCAGTGGTGCTCAGCCAGTATCTGTTGAGGGCCCAATGTTTCTTGATAGAATGAGGCACGGAGATAGAGGCCATGCAGATGATGCCTTCTTTAGGAGACAACAATTTCCTGTTGAAGGACTTAACAGGCCATTCATGGGTAGGCACTTTGAGGACCGTTACTATCATGATAACACTGACCATGGGTTGAAGAGGCCCTTTCCGATGACAGTAAGCTGGAACTTCTGTGCTGCTCCTTTCCCTGTTACTTTTCTAGATCGAAGAGCGTTAGATGACTCACTTTAGCAGATTATAATTGACCCTTTTACTTTGTAGGACCCGGATCCGGATTACTCGGGGCCGAGCAGACGTCCTCGGTTTGATCATTCAGAGTCTGCAAATTCTCTTCACGGGGATCGTTATAGAGGTATGAAGTTTATCTTCTATTTTTGTGTTAAGCTGCTTGTTTGCTAGCTCCAATGTTATTTGCCTATTTATTCTCTTCTATGTCAGATAATTTTCCTCCCGGCGGCGATCATTACACACGTGATTATTACGGCTCTGATGTGAGTATGATGTTTCAATTCATCCTTCTTAGTGTTATGCAACTTTAGTTGTGATATTCCTTTCTATGTAACCTTGCAGCGTGGGAGAGGCCCGTATCCATCTTTCAATGGAGGTGATCGTCCATTTGGGCGTGGTTATGGACGTGGTTATTATTAGTCTTGATGACCATTTGGTAATTTGGATATGGGATGCTTTAATGTTCTTTATTCATACTTATCTTTACCTCATTATTGTCTCACTGGGTTTTCTGTTACAAAACTATTTCAGGTGTCCTCCGATGGTAGAATGCTCTTCTTGACAACTGAATGGGATTTTTCTGGTGCAGCACAAAAAAGGAAAGAGAATCAGTTTAACCTCTTTCCCTTTCATTTAATGTTTGTCTCTGCTCTTCGTTTTTCCCTGTAATGTCTCGCTTTCGGCTGTCCAAAGTTCCGTCTTTCTTAGTTCTGATTGTGCCGGTTTTGAGGGCATCCATGCGGACATGGTAATATGTCTGTTAGATGGAGCTTGGCTAGTAATGAGCTCCTTCTGCTCTAGATAGAAGCAGTATTAGGGGGTAGTGGATCTATTAAGATAAGGCAGCTTTCCTACAAGGGTTTATTTTTGCTGGAAGAGTTAACATGTGTTTAGACCTTCATTGAACCTTTGAAAGATTCATATTTGGGTGTCTTACTGTACTTAGTGGTCAATATTCACGTACATAGAGGCAAATTTGCAGACGTCTTTCAAATTTAGTGATATTGGGATATTACCTCGATGGCATTTGTGGAGATTTTGTATTTAGGTTCAAATATCCAGCTCCATTGTTAAGGAAAGATTCTCTTAAGGTAGACTCTTGTATAACTCGTCATGGAGCAGTGATAGTCATGGAGATATTTCAGTTTTTGAAGAGAAGAAGATTAGCATTTGGTTTCAATATAGAACAATATTTGCGTATTGTTATGATGTATTGTCTTGGAAGGGATTTACCTCATCATCTTGATGCATTATGAGTGACTCGTCTACTATCTTAAACTGTTTTGTGGGATTGCCCTTGACTCTGTGTATTCTCACTTATGGTTGCTTTTTAACGGACATATGATGAGGTTATAGCCAATCTTACACTACTGATGAATCTGGTGTATCTAGATAGCAACCTAAGCGTTTATACCATATGATCAGGTTTCTCCAAGTTAAATCAAGTATAAGAATTACTTTGTAGCATTTGGATTAGTATGAAATTGCTTTTCTTTTTTCTGATGGTGAAAAAGTGTGTATTACCATCAATATTAAGCCCTGATGGTTGGTCCTATAGAATTCTCTTTCACTCTTTAGTAAAACTGGATGAATGTCCCTGTTTAAGCTTGATGACGGAAACTCCTAGCTCCCAAGATAAAGAATTTCTGAGCTCTGCTTGGCTTTGTCATTTCAATGGTTGACAGCAACAATTTATGTAGCCTTAGGACACTAGCTAGATTTGCCCAGCTTGGAAGCATATTATTTTTTCTGTACGATCTGTAAACCCGCTTAGCATTTTCCTTGTTAATCACTTGCGTGTTGGTTTAGTTAACAAATGATGAGAAATGGGGTGTGAGTTGGTGTTAACACTCAGAGATATGTGCTTTTGAGGTCCATCCGCCTCTTTTTAATTTAGTTTTTAGTTTTTAGCTTTCTGGTTGAAAGTTATATATCTAGATTAAGATCGTCATCTGTTTCAAAATTTCTGGTGACATGATGTGAGCCTTTGGAGTTATTGGTGCTGGTCTCTCTATTCCTCCACTCCTCTTTTTTTGTTTTGATAAATATGAAGGGTTTCCAGTTGGGAAACCATTCTGGTGATGCGGTGAGCATCATGGAGGGTTCTATAGTCCCAATAAAGCTAAGAATTACTTCATCTCTATAGTGGATAGAATTTTATGAGTTATTTTATAGTAGTAGTATATGTTCTCTGTATGCTGCTTGTCACCCCACTACATTAGAGCTGGTCTTTCAGCTACTAACATAAGTATGACCAGCAACATTCTCACCTTTAGCTACATAGGAGTATATCTTTTACTTGGTTGGGGTCTCTTTCTTATTTGCATGATTAGTTTCAGATGATATTGATAGATATTGACTGTCATTTTGAGTGAGGTTTAGCGCTAGTGCTTTAGATGACATGCGTAGGCTGTGACGGTCTAGTTTTGTTCTTACCCCTCTTTGTTGTTTTTTAGATGTGATATTTCCTATTCCCGAACTAACACTCCCCTGTTCCTGAGGAAAGCCTTGTGCGGTGGTTGTGATTTTTTGTTTTACGCTATGTGGGATTGCCTTCACTGTTTCCATGGGATGGCAGGTGATTTTGCAATTCAATCCAAGTGGTCTGGTCTTGCATCTTCTATTTATACTCTTTTTTGGTTTTTGCATACGTAGGATATATTCATTAGACAAAGCAACAACATAGGTTTTTATTGGTTGTAAGTAATTCTTTTCTGCATTCTTGTAATTCTAACTGCACGTGGATTCAATTTTAGTACAATGCTAATGTGAGTGCAGAAACTGTAGGCATCACATTCAGCTTGTTGTTTCTGCGTTTTCTGTTCATATTTGTGGGTTTCTTTTTAAAGAGAGATGGAGATGTTAGAACTATACATCTCTGGAGCACGTGCAGATCAGGCTTGTGGAATTGGCTGGTTTTGCATTCCTGCCATTCTCAATTATATGCTTGAAGTGGAATATTGGACGTAAGATAGTTTATCGGTACAGCTGTTTTTATTTAAAAAAGATGACCTATCATTGGTTACTGGGGAAATGATAATTTAAAAGCACAAGGGGATACTAAGTGGTTGAGGCATAAGAGTAAGAGCCTCTCTTAAAATGACTAATGGATGTTGGGATCTTCTGTTTAACATGAGTAGTGTCAGCGATAATTTTATGCATTAGCTATTGGTAATAATTGTATTTCCAGCACCCACCTTTATTTTTTGTCATTTACAGAGCTCGCCCACAATGGAAGGCCGGCAATGGCATAATTCTGTGTCTCGCCTTGCAAAGGCAATCTTTCTCTCCTTCAATGCTATGCTATACTTCTGTTCTGGAATGGCAGCATCCCTCCCTGTAGGCGATAGTCAATTTATTGTGGTTCTTTGATTGAAGCATGTCATTACTAAGCTTCGATCTGACATAGCTGCTAGTAGGAGTGACAATTTGAGTCCAAACCCACCTAACCTGCCCAATTCGCCCAAGGGTGGGCTGGTCATTGACATGTCCATTTGTTGAACTCAGCCATCTTGACCTAGTCTATTTCAGCTCATCTAAAGTTGGGTTGATTTTAGCCTAAAGATTCTCGAGTAACTGCGAAAATATCTTTACAATAGGCGGAATGCATAGACAGTTCCTTAAATTAGTCCATATTTTTCATCTACACTTAAACTGAGACAATGACCTATTGGGCACCTAAACTTTATTCAAAATGTGCCAATTAAATACAAGTTGATCATTCTCTAAACAAAGTGGCTAATGCAACCAATAAAAGAATGATATGCCAATATATCCCCACTTTTATCTGTCTTTCCGTCAATTCCCTACTCTTTTTAAGATAAGACACGTCAATGTTCATCCCATCTAGTTCTTCTGAACTTCACCCTTTTTCGCGTTTTTATCTCCTAAAATCCATGAGCTATATGGGAGGAGGGCCATTAGATGTTGGCTAGGACAAAGAGGTAAAGAAAAGTAGAAAAAGATTTTGGCCGGGAAAATCTATTACGTTCTTTTGTTCGATGTCTTTCTTAACAACTGCTTCAGTTATATTCTAATGAATGGTGTCACACCTCCTTTTTACACACCTACTCCGGAGGATAATGTATATTTCATTTAAAGTGACATTATTCGAAATGAGATTATTTATTTGTTTTTAGAGTCGCCACTTGGGATAGGATCGGCTTTTGGTGTTCCAAGTCACCGGTTTGACTTGAATCCCAAATCGAGGAAAATTTCGACTTCCCAATTGGAGTCTGCGAACCAGAAATTCTGAATAAGGAATTCTGTTGACCCGAGGGAAGGTGTTAGGCACCCCCGGATCCCGTGGTTCTAGCACGGTCGCTTAAATTATTATAATTGGCTAACAATCTGATTTTAATACATGTCATCTTATAGTGCAATTTTAGAATTGTTTACCGCTTTTAGTTAATTTTTAAGAAAGTGAACGTCGTTTAAAAAACGTGTTTTTGGATCACGTCACATGAAATGCACCCGGATCCTCAATACATTCTTATTCAACGTTTTGGGATTTAGATTTGGGTTGCATGAAATGCACACCCGTATTTAAGAAGGTAAAATTATTAAAAGCGCGCCTAAAGCGACTAACGGGTTATTATCTTTGCAGAGGGCCGCGAAATTCGCTAGACGGCACGCCCCCAAATTCTAAGTATTTTTAATTAAGCATTTAATGAGGGCCCCGCAATTTATGGATTTTGTCTGGCGAGGCTCATCTCATTTTTATTTAAAAGGTCAACCTAAAGCAAACTAAGGTTTTCTATTCATTTTTGTTTCTAAAGGGCCTAATTAATTTACATTTATAAATTCGGGCCTCGAATTCAAACAAAAGGGGGACCCTCTTAATTTGAACTCGCTACCTAACTCGAAAACCTAAATTTATATTGCAAATTAATCCCCGTGTTCCTAATGTAATTTTTAAAAGGGGTTTTTAACTCCCAGCATTCTATTGGGCCTCAACAATTAGCCCAAGACTTGTGATTTGGACTTCAGCATTTTATTGGGTCTTAACAAATTCAGTTATGCTCCTGAAAACAAACTGCCCAAACGTGGGCCTCTGGGAGCTGGCCCATGGTTTGGTTGCAGCTTGTGAAGACTAATAGGAGTGGGCTCATAGTAAGCCCAAAATCAATATCTCCTGGACTTCAATTAACGTGAAAGCCGCAATATGAATACTGAAAGTAAATGCTGAGTTTAATTCATGACAAACTTAATTCGTAATGATCCAACAGATGGTTTTCCGGTTTATTTTCAAATAAATGGTCTAGCTATCACATGCATATTATTCAACTTATTTAATAATTGCTGAGGCTTGTAGACTCATACTTGGTTTCTAACTCATTGTCCTTGAAAAAACTAAAATGCAGACTAACTCATTTTGAGATTGATTTCAGTATGAGAGCAGATCTGACTTAGCACGTTGTAGCAGACATTTGCTAGTTACTCTTATCAATTCAAGTATTCAAAGATTAACTACCAAACGGAATTATCAAAGCTAATAACAAACCATAAGTTCAATAGTCTAACAATCTATAACAGTCTACAAGCAGTCCTAGTTATACAGTTCATGTCCATTCAATTTAATTACAAAACACAAATTTAAACAGTCCTGATTAACACAGAGTCCTTATTTAACACTAATTCATATTTGTTCAAATGAAATCTACAATTACACATCTAGACCAGAGGTAGAGTCATGTAGTGCAATGCTTCATTATTTGATCTCACAAGTGTTCATGTACATTAGAGAATAGACCAACAGTGTACCTGGAGATTGAAACACAATAAAAAGGAGCAGAAGTCAGCAGCAAATGGAGATAATTTTTGCAGTGTTAGCAACAGGAAATCACAGC
Source organism: Nicotiana attenuata (assembly GCF_001879085.1). Taxonomy (NCBI): domain Eukaryota; kingdom Viridiplantae; phylum Streptophyta; class Magnoliopsida; order Solanales; family Solanaceae; genus Nicotiana; species Nicotiana attenuata. The sequence goes on from NW_017670279.1 coordinate 144,209, forward strand.
AATTTAACTTGAAGTAGCAGCCACGAAAATCAGCAAAATTAACCCAGAATTGACTCGAGCAGACCAATTTTAGCTTAAAAATAAACCAGGAATCTCCAACAAACTTCAGCAGTCCAATTCTAAGCCAAATGATGCCATATTAAACCTTACAACTTGAAATTGAATCCAAATTCTTAATAATAGAGTATTTTTTTGAGTTTTCTATTGTATTTGTGTTTGTTTTTGTGGTTTTTTGGAGGACAATTATGATCTGAAACTTAGATTTGAATTCCTTAGGATTTGAAATTCAAATTTTGAGGATCAGCTTTTGCAGGGATGGTTTTTTGGAGGAATTAAAGGCTGAAAGTCTGGAGAACTTTTCGGAGAGTCTAAACTTGTGAATGAAGGCAGAATACATGCCTTTTATAGGCAAACATTAGGGCAACTTTTAAATTTTCCCTTTACACCTTAGTCCCTTATTAATTTTCAGATTTTAACTATTTAAACCCCTTATTTTATGCCTTGTTGGCCAAGTAGCACTACTAACTTTCTGAATTTCAAATTAAAACCCCCTCTAGAAGGTTCTAGTGATTTCCAATTTCAGTTACTGCATTATTCCTTTTATTGAATTACCTATACTACCCTTAATTTATTCTGAAATTACCAACCTAGTCAAACCAACCCCTAACCCCTTTGAACTTGGTCAAAATGACCATACAACTAAGGGCTGAGAATATTCAGCTATAACCAAACCAATTTCAATTTTAACCATACCCTTCCAAAATTGAACTAACAGCCTGATTATCCTAGCTAGAACCTGAATTAATTCTAATCAATACTATACCCCAAGACTAATTTTATCACTGCATTAATGAAACAATAACTGAACAAGTCAACAAATTCAACATGAAGTTATACTGTAAAAATAGAGAACATGAATAAAGCCTAAAGAAAATCAAAATCAGCAAATAAGGGATCAACCAGGGACAAAACTATAACCCTAAAAGAAAATCTAAAGAGAATCAGTAGCGAACATGGATCCTATAATTGAAATCGAATACACAAACAAAAACAGGAAAAGGAATCAAACTACGTGATCAGAACCTAAGTCAAGCACCAAAATAAAACTAAAATTGATAAGAGAAAAAGAAATAACAGAACAAGCACAAGAAATCATGAATGGGAAAGAAAGTGAGGAAAAATAAAGTACCTTGCAATTTCCAACTCGGATCGAATTAGGGTTAACCTCCTGGAGTGATTTGGGACTATAATCACTCTTAATCATGTGTTTTCATAAGAACACACATGATTAAGGGCTATTATAGCCCAGAACTCGAATTCCCCCAATTTTGCAAAATTAGGGTTCTAAGCCTGAATTTTCGATCTGAAATTCGAAGCGCTGGAGGAATATTTGAGGGAAAATAAATGAGGATTTGAGAAGAGGAAGGTGAGGAGGGTACAGGGTGTAACTTGGGTGGGATTTGGAGGTGGCGCCGCCGTGGGCGGCGGAGGCGGCGACCACTGATTCGAATATTCGAGAAGCTAGGATGTGATTTGAGGGAAAACAAGGCTAGATCCGTAATGAGGAAAAGGAGGTGAAGTAGTGGTGTGATTTTCATGGCCGTTGGACAATCGCCGCCAGCGGAGGCGATTTCCGGCCGGCGGCAAACGGTGGGGGACGGCGGGGAAGCGGTAGCGTTACGCCGGTGTGTATGGAGGTGTTTTGAGAGGCGATTGAGGGGCGGGGGGAGGGGGGGAATCCGACATTTAAATACAAGACATCCTGGTTAGTTCCGGACCGTTGGATTGATGAGATCCAACGGTCAAGATTGAAGGCCTATGAAACGACGTCGTTTTGGGCATTAAATCACTGGAATGGGTGGGGTGTTTTTGGGCCTGGACTGGGCGGTTGGTCCGGTTTTGGAAGGGATCTTGCATTTGGGCTTGTGGTTTTGCATGATAATGGCCCAAAAATTTGTCCAACCTTTTTGCTTCTTATTTCAATTTCTTTTTATTTATTTTCTTATTTTCCTTTTATTTATTTGAAATTCAGATTTTACAAAATATAAAATTAAAAAAATAGCCAAAACCTGATTTAATTCTAAATGAGACTAATTAAATTTCCTAAATTAACTAGATCCTAATCTTAAAAGGAAAATTAAACAAATAGTGAAATTAAAAGAACAAAGATGTAAAAAATTAATTTTTGTTATTTTTCTCTTATTTTAGTAATATTGATTAACTAGTAAAACTAAAAGTACAAAATCGAATTCTAAATGCGAATGCACTATTTTTGTACCCTTTTTTATGAATTATGGCAACTAAAAATGCACACAAAAAATACAAACGAGGCACAAAATCATGCAATTAATTCCTAAAAATTCAAATAATAAAGAAAAATCCTAATTCTAAGGAATTTTGTAGGAGTAATTTAAGCGTGGCAAAAATCACGTGCTCACAAATGGTAGAGCTATTATATGCATCTCCTATCCCTACGAAATTTGGCGCTCGCTGTTGGGGTCAGGTTATGCGTGAAACATGCTTAAGAAAACAGATCTTGCGGGATAGAATGCGTATGTGTTCCTACCAAAAACTTTTTCTCATTTATCGTCTATTTTGCCACTTCACTTTATTTTTTTTCCGGATAGAGTTTAGGTGTTTGTCTCAGTTGAAGTGTCTAAATGAAGTGTCCAAATGCAGTATGAACTAGTTTAGGGGGCTGTCCATGTATTTTACCTTTATAATAATTATTTTTTGTTTGATTAGTTATATATGACCATTAACAAAAGATTTTTTTTTCTATTTGACAAAATCATTCGTAAGGAAATAGCACACATTAATTAAAGCTTAGTAAGAGTTGGGCGGCCTTGGCTATGATCTATATTTTAACCCTTCTTGACCCAGTCCATTTCAGCTAAAGTGATAACCCCTCATTTATTGACTCGGTCCGTTTTGACTCGTTCAAAATTAGCCCTGTTCATTTGACACCCATCTAGCTATTGGTACATCATGTCCAATTATAATTTTGAATTTAAAAAAATGACTATTTAGATCTCTTATGTGTAAGAGACAGATTTCTGATGTGTAAAAGTATATCTCCCATGTGTTAAAAAAAAAAAGAAGGTAGGATCATAAAACTAAAAATAAGTTTGAAGTGCCAAAAAACCAATTGACACTCTTTGTAAGAGCAGAGTGGGATAGATTGTCCATTGAGATTCGGCTCAAAGCTTCTGTCACCACATAGTCCTTGCCCAAATGGTAGAAAATAAGTCATAATCCTGGAATGACGTAACCATCTCTTTTTAGCTTGAATTTTTCGCAATTTCATTTGTTACGATTATATAAATAATGGCGCCATATGTTAAAAGGCAAACATTATGACTACTAATTCTATCTCATCGGTAGGGAGCTAATCGCATGTTTCTTCAGCTTTCAGGAAATATATGCAATCATTCTCTCATCTCAATCTAATCTTGAAGTTCCTAAGTTTCTATTTGTCACAGAAGTGCATCACAGGTTTCTCTTCGGTTTCCACTTTCTTTTCTTCTTTCTTACTACCATAGTTCAATTTTTTATGTTTTCATATCGAATAAGAACAAGCACTGATGTCTGTTAAGTTGGTGAAAATATGATGTATTTACTTAAAGATTTACTATTGGGCTCAAACTCGAAAAAAAGGAGTTTTCACTTCCACGTGAAAAAGAGTCAATTGTTAAGCTTTTTCATCTAAAAATAGTTTTATTACATATATGGTTTCTGGTGTACAAATAACAACACTTCCACGGAAAATTAGCTAATCAAGGTCTATCATTGAACTCTTTGACCATGTTAGATTTGAACTCAAAGAATAACCTTAGGATTGATTTAAACATACAACCAAAGAAAGATGCTCGCTTACGAGAACCATCTAAAATTTACATCCATGTTTAACTGTTCTTTAGCTTTTTAACTCCCTATTCTTTCTCGTGAATACTTCACGACTTTTTTCTCCCTTTACTTTTTCTCCTTTATTTTTCTGCACCCATAACCTAACTGCGTATGTTGTTGGAAACCAGTAGCAGGTGCGCGATTGAGCTGCTCAATTATGAGAGACAATTGCTTCTTGTGAAATATTTTGAGATTCCTTTCTCTCCAGATGTAGTACAAGCGTGCTACTAGAGCCGTTCTGTACACCGTTGCCTCAGCTTCTCTCCCTTTTGCGTAGATCTCAGCCCACTTCAACTCAATATGCCAGTCTAACGCCGTCCTATTTACATTGTAAGGTCTTATTCCATATATTTGCAGACAAGTAACATTGAAAGAATAGATGTGCTATATTTTCAGTTTCAGTAATACATAGAGGACGTTTTAATTTGTGGTAACACTCAAACCCATTGTTGGAAAACACCTCTAATCCTGACATACATCTTAATAGAGAACATTGTCATTGCCTGAAACTCAGCTTGCCATATTGTCATAGGTCATTGCACTACCTATGAGGCTTGTTTTGGTGCAATATTTCAGACTTGCTGCTCTTTTATATAGCAAGTGTAAACCTATTTACCCAAAAGGTGTCTTTTTGTTGGTACACAAATTCCACATAAGCTTGCATATGACAGCTCTACAACAACAACAAACATACCAAGTATAATCCCACATGTGGGGCAGCTCTATTCCAACTAGCCACATCCAAAAAATACCTTGACGCCAGAATCATTTTCATTGATTATTATGATAAAGATACATTACAGAAAGAAAAAGGCACCTACCGAGAAACAGTAACCAGACTCTTTAAGACAAACAGTGTGATGGTATAAAGCTTATGAATGCAAACTTATGCATTCTTCATACACACATACATCTACTATCGCTTTAGCTTTAACTGCTAAAGTTGAATTGCTTAATTCGGTGTAAACACCTAGCACGAGTAAGTATATTTACGATCCAGGACTGGATTAAACCTTTATTAGACTTCTTTAGAAGGGAGAAAAAACAATCTGATCATCTTGAAGGAAATGACAAATACCGGTAGTTCCAGGCTTAGCCTTAAGCACTACAAAAGGTAATCCTTTTGGGTTCCAAAGAGATGTATCTTTGTGGCACATTGATACTGCTTTGACCTTTGTTCCATCAGCACCAATCATAGATACCATAAATGTCTTTGTAATTCCTCCACCATGGCAAAAGTGCACTGCATATGCATAATTAAGTTTGTGGCATATCATGTTAACCCCATCAGCTAACTGTTGAACTTCTTCAATGGTGTATTTCTGCAACATTTGATTTTCCCCTTGTACCTCTGTTGTAAATACATGAATATTGTTTGTACCAAGCATGGATAAGCTGAAATCTACCATAGACTCCAAAGAAGTTGCACACTTTCTCCTCTCTCCTTTCATTGCTGGCTCTTCACAAACTTTGATTGTTTCCTCTATTGTTTGAGCATCCTTTGAGCTACTATCTATTGAGAAATGGTTCAGAATTTCTGGGAGTTCTTTCGACGAGAAGGGAATCGATTCCACATATTGGCGAGGCAAAAAGGGTGCTTCGTTTTTATTTTTCAAAGAGGGAAAGTTGATGACTCTTCCTTTCTCCAAATCCTTTTCTAAGAAGTAAGGTTTGTAAAGCAAATTATCTTGAAAATGACTGTTGGCATTGCTTCTTTCATTTACATGTTGGAGCTCATTCACGTTTGGGCTTTGCTTTTTGATCTCACGTATCTCATCCTCGGTAGCATCATGAAAAATCCAGGCTCCATGCTGGTGTAAACCATAGTAAACTTTTTCTTTAGTGTGAACGTCATCCTCTGCAATATAATGAGAGTCATTTTTCTCTTAGAAATGAGGTCTAGAAACATGTACTAAAACTATTATTTTCTCTTAGAATGAGGTCTAGAAACATTAACATGTGCTCCCTCCGTTCCAGTTATGTGAACTTATTTCCTATTTGGTCCGTTCCAAAAAGAATTGACCCTTTCTAAATTTGGAAACAATTTAGCTTTAACTTTCAATTCTATCCTTAATGAGAAGCTTTTACAGCCACACAAATACTCTGGACCCCTTTTTGACTTGTTTAGGACCACAAATTTCAGTGCCTAGTCAAACAAGTTCACATAAATTGGAACAGAGGAAGTGATATGTTCACTTGGAAACATCATGTAGTGGTCATATATGAGTAGTAGTTTAATTGAGCAATATAGGTAATTAATTTAGTTTGGCTTTTTCTAATTAAATCTATAAACTCTGATGAATAAATATGTAAAGTTGGAAATATAACAGAGATAAAAAGTGCAATGAAGTATAATAGAGGGGTAAAACTATTATGCTATAAACATAAAATTGCAAAGAAGTTAAATAAATATACCAGATAATTAAACTTTTGACCATAGCTAAAGTAGCTTAAAAACACCCAATGATACAAATATAATTAAGTCACAACGACATGCATAGAGACATATTTGGAAGACAAGTCAAACGACACATATAATGGAAGTTATAGAAATGTTGTGCTTTCACTCAACATGTAAAAACCAGGAATAAGTTAACGTGTCGTCACTAAACTTTACTCATTTTGAAACAAAATAATACCCCTTTTGAATTAAGACTAACCTGCTTGAGGAAGCAAATCTTTGATGACTTTTGGAATTGGAGTGTTGGGCAATTTTACTTTCCAATAAACCTCTGGAGATATAGCTGCATAACATACACATGATACAAAAGCAAGCTACATTCAAAAAGAAACAATTTTTTGATATTAGTATCTAGCTTCCATGTAAACAATGAATATAATGAAGCTTTTAAATTTTTAGATACTTCGATTTGTCCAAGAGAATGGGGATATAAGTTGACTGAAGTATCCTACAATAATTAAACTTTCTTCAAAGCTCCTTTAAAATTGAAGAACTAACCTAAATAATCGTCCATTAATCGCTTAAATTAAAATAGGCGGATAATATATAATATATATATCATTCATATATAATATGTGTATAATCATAGATCCAGAAAAATAAATAGTAAAACTGGCATGCTATTTGTATAAGGACCCTTAAATTTTTTAGTGCTTTTGCAAGTATTAAGACGAAAACTATACAAAAAATGCTACTCACCAAAAAAATGGAGATCGAGTAGAGTAGCTGCAACTTCATTGGAAACTTTGAATATGAGATATTGTAGAAATAGATAAAGGACTGAAAGCACAGGCTTGGATGGAACACAGAACATAAACTTCCTCTATTTATAGGTATAGAATAATATTACTACATACTGAAAACGGTAATTAAATAGTATTATTTCTCCTCCTTTAATTAGAGCAATTAATGAATCCCTGACATCAATTATTATCCTTAAGTTGAACCCTCTAGATATTGGACATACTTAAAGAAAGAATTACAGCTCATGTCACTTGACTAATAGCCCAACCGAAAATGGCCCACATTTGAAGCTCTTACCCTATTTAGCCCATATTGTACATAACTTGAAAAAAACTTTTCAGCCTTTAGCCCACTATTAAAGACATACTTTTAGGGTTTTTATTATTTTCTTCTTTCTTCATTCCCTTCTCTCTCTCACCGCCTCTCACTTCTTTCTTTCTAACCCACATAGATTCCTCATCCTCTCTTAATCTAGCCCCGGCTATTCCCCCTCCTCTACCCCCCACGCAGTTTTGCCATTAATGGCTCGAAGAAGGCTCGAAGAAAGATTCCGTCGTCCATGGTGGCAAGCAGAAGAATGAAGAAGATTTTTGAAAGAAACATGAAAATACACACAGATCTGAAAATAAATAGCTCTCAAACTTGATTTGCACCAAAAAATAACCCCTAATGTTGGAAGATTTTGAAGTTTGAAGTTCTGGTCATTATTATTATGACCTTGAAGTCTCGAATCTGAAATTGGGTTTGGATAAAAATCATAACTATGTAGCAGTTTGTATCAACACTGTATACTAGTGTATAGTTGTGTATATGGATATACAAACACCTCTTATACACTATTATACATGTTTATACAAAGTTATACAGTATTGTATAATTGTGTATAAATATGTATATTTGTGTATAATATTGTATAATTATATATTTTTTCAGTTTATAAGGATGTATATACATTGTTAGTGTGTAAGAGGCCTCTACAGAAGTTTGACACTTCCTTCTCTTCTTCTTTTTCGTGTAATGTGTTGTATGAGCGTTGGAGGGATTCTACAATTCATTTACCAAGTTTTTATTTTTCTTTTATCCTGTTGGATTGCTTCAGCAATTGCACGTAAAAGTGTTTGAATTTCTTACCTTCAGATAATATGTATTATTCAGGATTTTTGAGTTGCCTTGTGACTGATTTGCATTTTTTTATCAAATGCTTAATAATCAAAGGAAATCAACAGAATGAAAACAACTGGTTGTATACAGGGGGAACAAAATAAGCTGTCTTTCGGGAATTAGCCTATTATTTTTTGGACTATAGATTTGCAAAGTGGTATCTAGGCTATTATGTTGTAAGTCAGGTGTATGAGTTGTATTTATGTGAAATTATCCCTACTATTAAATGTGGAAGGTCCATCCTCTATCAATTAAGTAGCTTTGACAATAAAAGTACTATTAGATACTTTTTCTTTTGTCTCTATTGATGTGATGATATTAGTTTGAATAAAAATGATACTTTTATATATTTAACTATAATTTAGTTTAAGATTTTTTATTTAGCCTTAATAAAGATGTTATAAAACAACACAAATATTTATAACTTGTTCTAGATCCAAAGATTTAAAAGTTTTTTTTTTAAAATCCCGTTCTCAGTTACATAATTGAGATTCATAAAGCAATTATTAGTACTAGTCTTTGTCAGGCAAAGCCAGCTACAATTACTTGGCAAATTAGAAAATTTAGTCAAAGGTGGCGGCGCCTAAGTTGCAACTTGAAATTGCTAAAATTATTGCCATAAACTCTCTTCGAGTGGCAGCATGGACTATCTCTAGAATGTCATTAATTATATCAATCAACTATGAAATTATAATATGTATTTTCAACTTACGAATTTGGTTGTGGTCAGGCGTCGCATGCGGAATTAATTCAATCTAACACTATCCTTTTGAGTGTGGTGGGGGTTAAAAGATTTGCAGATAATTTCTGTTTGTATTCAAAATTTACTCCAAAAAACTATTGCCCGTTTGGATAGCATTTGGTTGAAACTGAAAGAATGAATAGTTTGAAGCTGAAAGTTATTTTTTGGGTTTTTCACTCGGTGTTCGGTACCCACATTATTAGGGCCCAACTAAATCCGGATTCGCACCTGGAAGTCCCTCATTGGGGGTAAAGTGCTCCCTAACAAAGGCGACTCTATACCTAGGGATTCGAACCCGAGACCGCTGGTTAAGGATGAAGGAGTACTTACCACTCCACCACAACCCTTGTTGATAAGTTGAAGTTCAAATATATAAATGAAAATTAAAATTTCATTTGGACATAAATTTTACTCCTATTTGGAAAAAAATTAGTTTTTTGTAAGTGAAAAATAATTATTTCACATTAAATTATACTCAAATCTAGTTTTCAACTTTAAGTTCTATCTTATAGAGATAGAACTTAAAGCCAAGAAGGTAAGAACGAAGTGACGGACACCTTAAGAAGATAGGGACGGCTTTCTTGTGATAGTAATTGAGAACATGTCTCCTCTTCTCTTAGTGTGCACAGTTTGCTTATATGATAATATTTTTGAATAAAATGATAACTTGAGGACGATGAAATATAAATAAATTGTGAAAGATAAGATCAAAACTATATAAAAATACTACTCTCCCCAGAAATGGTGAGCGAGTAGCCGCAATTTCATTGGACATTTTTTCCAAAAAATACTACCATCTCCAGTGATGTTCTATACATGTGTACAATAACAATATGAAGGGTCTGGATTCATTTTGTGCTAACACTTCCTTAATTGAATTTTTCAATTTGAAGAAAAGAAAGAAAAACAACACAGAGAAGCATAACAAAGAAAACAGCAATCAGACACTGTGCTTGGCCATTGGAGATCAATCAAAGTTGCATTGATCCTAATTTCTTCAGACCCAGATATACACTCAGTTTCATCATTCATTAATTTGATCAGCGTTGCCTCTTGCATTTTAAAGCCTATATATATATATATATATTGTTATTACACTGTATTTGTAAAATAAATTATGGAAATATAAATGAATATAAACAGTAATGAATATAAACAGAAATGACATAAACCAATTCGAGCCCACTGAATTCATAGTGTTTCCTTAAGGAATTTAATCCCCTCCTAGTACCCAAGGTTATGGATTATTTCCTCTCAGGATAGAACGAATTACACACTGGTGTAGTGGTACTTCAAACCCCAGTGTTTCAGCGAACACAAAGTTCGGTAGCAAATCACACTTACTTTTTGCTTTGTTTTGATGCTAAAAGTATGCAGAAGAAGGAGAGGAAACTCAGAAAATTGTAGTTAAAATTCTGAGCAGAATAGTGTTGTATTTATAGCCAAAGTTGGGTCTCTTCAGAATGGCTGTTTATGCAAAACGCCCACAACATAAATGCCATTACATAAATGGCCATTTACTCAATAATAAAGAGGGAAAATAAAGAGGAAAAATTGAAGAGGGTAGTTATTTTTCTGTTACCAAAACAGAAAAACGGATTGGATTTAATATTAATATTTAATATTAATA